>NC_081355.1:151249891-151399891 GCF_030684315.1 Stegostoma tigrinum | reverse complement strand
GCGGTTGTGGCGGGGGCGGGGTGTGAGGGGTGTGTCGCGGGAAATGCGGGAGACGCGGTCAAGGTCCTGTACCTTGTTCACTGTCCCAAGCCGGTCAGTGACCTGAGAACCGATCACATCGTACTTAGCAAGCAAGAGAAATTTGTTTTTGGCAAGGGGTTACTAATCCATAAACCAATCCATTACTTGCTGCCATCCAAAACTCCAGTTGTACGCATCTGTTCAGGGCATCTACAAACACTCCTGTAACTCACAGCTGTGTAAACAGCATTCACAATGAGTATCAAGTTACTTGCTCTCAGCCCATGCAGCAACTCTTGCGATCCCGAGTTGTAAGAGAGTTCTTTTATCTTTGCAGTCTTAGAAACCCACAGCGTAGAAGCAGGTCTATTGAGTCTGCACCAACCCTCCGAAGGGCATCCTACCCAGAGCCACCCTATCACTGCACATTTCCCGTGGCCAATCCACCGAGCCTGTACACTTTTAGACTTTGGGAGGAAACCGGAGCACCCGGAGGAAACCCACGCAGACACGGGGAGAACGTGCAAACTCCACACAGACAGTCACCCGAGGGTGGAATCAAACGCAGGTTCATGGTGCTGTGAGGCCGCAGTGCTAACCGCCATGCCACCCTGCTGCCCAGGTTCTATAGGCTACAAAATCCCTGCTCTTTCCAAACCTCCTCTGCCCTGAAAATATTTGGAGACTGGGAACATGTGGAAAGAGGGACTGCTGAATGAATTCTCATTTGCGAATCATCAAAACTTCATTTCCTTCATTCCTAGAATGTGGACATGATTAGCAGTGCCCAGCATTTGAAGAACACCTCTTAGTTGACTCGCGCACATCTGCAACCAGCTTTGAATTCCAGACACCCCCTTTTGAAACCATTCACAAGTCTTATTCCACCAGCTACTGCAAACTCTTAGAGGCATCATCATGCTTTTACATCAATAGAGCCCCTCTCATGTCTCTAAATGAGCCCTAAAGTTCTACCCAATCCATTAATTACTTTTATTGATGTGTAGTGCAGCTTTGTCAAGGATTACAGCAGCTAAGTGGTGCACAGCAAGACCCCACATTGGATTTTGGTGCACACAAGAATCGTGATGGTCTGGTCACACCATATTTGCTGCTTATTTGAAAGCATACATGACATCAACAAAACAAATGCACAATCCATTGAAAATAGGTTTGAGGTTTGGGACCATCACCCATCCAGTGTCAGAGTTAGGGGAAGAACTTCCCAAGAGTTTTGAAAAGTAAACCTGCTACAGACATTCTCAAAGGCTGATGGCAATCTGTTAACTGGAATAAAAGTGAAATGTGGCAGAGGCTGCAATGGCTGCAGGGTCTATGTTCTGAGGGTGTGCTCCAGAATTTCAAAACACAAATCCTTCCAGAGTAAGAGATAACAGGGTGTGGAGCTGGATGAACACAGCAGGCCAAGCAGCATCTTAGGAGCACAAAAGCAGACGTTTCGGGCCTAGACTCTTCTTCAGAAATAGGGTAGGGGAAGGGGGTTCTGAAATAAATAGGGAGGGGGGGAGGCGGATAGAAGATGGATAGAGGAGAAGATAGGGGGAGAGGAGACAGACAGGTCAAAGAGGCGGGAATGGAGCCAGTAAAGGTGAGTATAGGTGGGGAGGTAGGGAGGGGATAGGTCAGTCCAGGGAGGGTGGACAGCTCAAGGGGGTGGGGTGAGGCTAGTAGGTAGGAAATGGGGGTGGGCTTGAGGTGGGAGGAAGGCATGGGCAGCAAATGATTGAAGGTGGCAGGACAAGTCGAGAACAGTTAATAAAGTATAAGAGATAACAAAGTGTGGAGCTGGATGAACACTGCAGACCAAGCAGTATCTTAGGAGCACAAAATCTGACGTTTCAGGCCCACACCCTTCATCAGAAAAGGGGGAGGGGGAGAGGATTCTGAAATAAATAGGGAGAGAGGGGGAGGCGGATCGAAGATGGATAGAGGAGAAGTTCCCATTATCTCTGCATCTTCGATCCACCTACCCCTCTTTCCCTATTTATTTCAGAACCCTCTCCCCATCCCCCTTTTCTGAAGAAGGATTCTAGGCCCGAAACATCAGCTTTTGTGCTCCTAAGATACTGCTTGGTCTGCAGTGTTCACCCAGCTCCACACTTTGTTATCTCGGATTCTCCAGCATCTGCAGTTCCTATTATCTCTGATACATTTAATAAAGTATACAGTGTCCTTGGCTTTATTAATAGGGGCATAGTGTACAACAGCAAGGTGGCGATGATGAACTGATACAAGAGACCTGTTAGACAGCAACTGATACAGTTTTGACACTGTAGTATTGGAAGGTGCGAACACGTTGGAGACTGTGCACAAGTGTTTTACAAGAATGGAAGAGAGAATAAGTAACTTCAGTTATGAGGGTAGATTGAAGAAGTTGTGACAGTTCTCCTTGAAGAGCAAGAGGGTGAGGGGGGATTTAAAAAAGGTTTTCAAAATCTTCAGCGGGCTGGACAGACAGGGAGAAGATGTCCTCACTCATTTGGGTAGAACAAAAATGGATTGGACTTATACATTTAATGGTAGGGCCCTAGACAGTGTTGCAGAACAGACCAAGGGGCTCAGGAACATAATTCTTTGAAGTTTACATCACAAGTAGACGGAGTGGTTAAGAAGGTGTTTAGCACACTTGCCTCAGACCTTTGAGTATAGGAGTTGGGATGTCGAGTTGAGGTTGTACAAAGCGTTGATGAGGCCCCTTCTGGAGTATTGTGTATGGTTCTGGTTGCCCTGTTATAACTAGGATAGTCTTAAGGTGGAGAGGGTTCAGAAAAGATTTGCTGGGCAAGGAAGATTTCAGTTATAAGGAAAGGCTCGATTGACTGGGACTTTTTTTCACTGGAGCATAGGAAGTTGAGGAGTGACCTTATAGAGGTTTATAAAATCATATGGGGTATTAATTAAGTGAATGATAGGTGTCTCTTCCCAAGGGTGAGGGATTTCAAGACTAAGGGGCTTATCTTTAAGGTGATAGTAGAAAGAACGTGATGGGCAACATTTTTACACAGAGTCATTTTGGCCAGAGGCATTACATCATTCTGGACAACTTCCTGGTTGTCCCATTTTTGCCACAGTCTGGACTTTCCGAAAGGCCTTCTGTAACTATTCTTCGGGGACTTGTTTGTTAGATCTGCTGTCTAAACATATGATGTGGACCACTTTTAGTTCTTTGTACTCACATTTCCCAGCACTAAGACTAATCTGGATACTGACCAGAAGCAGTTACCAGATTCAATCCCTTGTGGCATGTTTTATAGAGCTCCAGCCTCTCGCAAATAAAACCACCAAGTTAGTTTTTGCAACAAGATATCACTGTTGCATGCTGTTAAAAAATGATTTGCTTCATAAAACAACCCTAATCTCAGCAAACATGATTGTGTATAATGAGGCCCTGACTCATCACCTTTCACAGGATCTGGGTGAAAGCCTAATTCCTACCTGTATCTTGTTCCCATGTTTAGCACTGTCACCTGCTTTGAACAGGTTTTGACAATTCACTAGGGAACTGCAAGTTGCTATGGTAACATGCATGTTGCAGCCTCAAACTTTGGGTGGTGATAGTCAAGGTTTAAGGGGAGGTGATGGCCTTGTGGTATTATTGCTTGGACTGTTAATTCGGAGACCCAGATAATGTTCTGGAGACCCTGGATCAAATCCCACCACAGCAGATGGTGGAATTTGAATTCAATAAAATATCTGGAATTAAAAATCTAATGGTAACCATTAAACCATTGTTGGTTGTCAGGAAAAACCCAGCTGGTTCACTAATGCCCTTTAGAGAAGGAACATGCCATCCGAGATGTGACTCCAAACCCAGAGCAGTGTGGTTGATGCTGAACTGCCCTCTGGGCAATTAGGGATGGGCAATAAATGCTGCCGAGCCAGCGACACCCTCATCCCATTAATGAATAAAAGAAAAAAAACATTTTCCAACACATGGCTGACCAGCAATCTCTCAAGTTTATAATCAATGCAAGCACTGGACATCTTGCTTAAAGTGAAGCTGTAGCCCTTATATAAAACCAGAAATAAACTCAACGTTCCAGGATCATACTTTCTGTACTCTGGACAGTTCTGTATTGACTCAGTCATCCATGAGCCATCTGTGATGTCATTCAGCCTATTTACTTCCCAGTCATCTCAATATCTTATTTATTACCAAGCAATCTTCTTCATAAGCCTACTCATAATTTAGAGTTCTCCATCATAATCCTCATGATCTCCTCCATGAGCCCATCTATATCCCTGTGATAAACCCTGGCATTCTGGTTATATCTTCATGATCTCTTCGACAATCCCATTCATTGAACTGAACACCTCTAATTCTATTTATCATCGCATACTCAGCCTTGTTTTGGCTATTGATTCTTCTGTTTAACTAGTAAACATCCGTTCCAGCATTTCTGTCCTTGGTTTCCATTCCTTCTGTGGTCGTGTCCTTTGGCTGTACAAATTGATCATTTGATGGATTCATAATCGAGCTCTTAGCACTTCAGTCCATGATCTGAACTTCTAACCAGATATCCCACCTCTCCCAACATTATCAATATCCACCTCTATATCTCACTAACTTCTGTTTCTCATTCTACCTGTTATTGAAAACCTCGTCCGTGCTTTTCTTACCTGCAGACGCAGCTCTTTCAATCTTCAACCTCCTTCATCCATAAGCTTCAGTTCATCAAATTCTCTGCTGCCCACATCCTAACATGCATCCAGAGACGTTTCCCCAAACCTCCTTTTCTCACTGACTCAACTCTGGCTCACATTCTAGTTAAAACTCAAGTGTAAAATTATAATATTATTTTTCTTCAAATCCCACAAGCACTAGCAGTTGTGGTGGTCTGTTACAATTGGTTGAAATTACGTTCGGCTTCTAGAACAATGTGAATAGTTGATAAGATTGGTTTAGAACTGCTTTCCTGAAGGATTTGGCAGGTTTAGAGGAAATAGCAGTTGCATAATCCCACAGCTATGTTAGATATGATGAAATTGTAATCAGTACATTTGAATTGACGCTTGTCTACAAATTAGTCAATTTCACTTGACTGCCATTGGCATGCTGTGATCTCAAACCTAAGCATCCCAAAATCAACTCAAACTTTATGTTGATCTTTACACTACCATTTCAGGACACGTAAAGCTACACAAAAGAAAGGCAGAAAACAAATACTTAACAATGGACTGGAAATCCATTGATATTTTCTTAAAACTTCAACTGTTCAAAGAAAAAATCCAACATATACAAATTTTCAGACATCTAATGAAGAACGATGGGTGGTTACTATCTTCAGTACAGCGTTGTAGCCTTTAGTCTTGGCTATACCTGTGAATTCAGCACTGAATTTGGACTGACTGGTTGACGACTACAAGGGGAAAAAACCTTTCAAGCTCCCAAACTGCAATCAGCTTTTCAGTCTTTATGTCCACTTACAGCTACCAACTAACTGTCATGACTAGCTATTAGCACCCACATACTGCCACCATGATGTGATTCTTTATACCACTGCCTACATAATATGTAACAAAGGGAGGTAGGCTAAGTTATAAGGAGAGGCTGGATAGGCTGGGACTTTTTCCACTGGACTGCAGGAAGTTGAGGGTTGACCTTACAGAGATTTATAAAATCATGATAGGTATTGAAAAGGTGAAAAGCAAAGGTCTTTTCCCTAAAGTAGGGGTGTTCAGAAATAGAGGGAATAATGTTAAGGTGGGAGGAGAAAGATTTAAAAGAGACCTGAGAGGCAACTTTTTCATATAGAGGGTGGTTCAAGTGTAGAATGAACTGCCAGAGAAAATGGTAGATGTGGGTACAGACACAACATTTAAAGGGCATTTGGATGGGTATGTGAATATGAAAGGTTCAGAGGGATATTGGCCAAATGCAGGCAAATGGGGCTAGTTAGTTGGAAAACCTGGTCAGCATGGATGAGTTGAGCGAAAGGGTCTGTTTCTGTGCTGTATGATTCTATCACTGAGACAGATGTTTTGAAGTTAATTAACAGCATGTACTTTTTAAATGGCTGCTCTGCCACAGATAGAAACATAGTATGGGTTCTGTTACAGAGTCATGGAGTCATACAGCATAGAAACAGAACTTTTGGCCCAACTTGTCCATGCTGACCCCACTCCCCACTTGCCTGGATGGTTGCAGCCCCAACAACAGTCAGGAAGTTTGACACCATCCAGGACAAAGCAGCTGCTTGATGAGCACCACATCCACAAGGATCCATTCCCTCCACCACTGACGCTCAGTAACAGCAGTGTGTACTATCTACAAAATGCACTGCAGAAACTCACCATCGATGCTCAGACAGCATCATCTAAACCTGCAACCATTTCCAAGGGCTAGCAGATAGATGGGAATATAAGTTTCCCTTCAATTCACTCAACATCTTGCAATGAAGGATAGAGCATAGAACATGGAACATTACAGCACAGCCCAGGCCCTTCAGCCCTCGATGTTGTGCCGACCTGTCATACCGATCTCAAGCCCATCTAACCTACGCTATTCCATGTACGTCCATATGCTTATCCAATGACGAACTAAATGTATCTAAAGTTGGAAAATCTACTACCGTTGCAGATAAAGTGTTCCGTTCCCTTACTACTCTCTGAGTAAAGAAACTACCTCTGAAATCTGTCCTATATCTTTCACCCCTCAATTTAAAGCTATGCCCCCTCGTGCTCGCCGTCACCATCCTAGGAAAAAGGCTCTCCCTATCCACCCTATCTAACCCTCTGATTATTTTATATGTTTCAATTAAGTCCCCTCTCAACCTTCTTCTCTCTAACGAAAACAGCCTCAAGTCCCTCAGCCTTTCCTTGTAAGACCTTCCCTCCATACCAGGCAACATCCTAGTAAATCTCCTCTGCACCCTTTCCAAAGCTTCCACATCCTTCTTATAATGCGGTGACCAGAACTGTACACAATACTCCAAGTGCGGCCGCACCAGAGTTTTGTACAGCTTCACCATAACCTCTTGGTTCCGGAACTCGATCCCTCTATTAATAAAAGCTAAAACACTGTAATATAATATCCCATTTGCCTTCTTAATTACCTTTTGTATTAATTACCAACCTTAATTACCTGTTTTCTTTCCTAACTTTGTTCAGTGAAGTTTATTGTTGTTTGTTCCAAACCAAGGAATCTTGTGGCTTTACTCTCTTAGTATCTTGTGCCTAAACAGACTGTAGCATAAATCTGGATGAACACAGCAGGCGAAGCAGCATCTTAGGAGCAGGAAAGCTCGGCCTGCTGTGTTCATCCAGCTCCACACTTTGTTATCTCAGATTCTGCAGCATCTGCAGTTCTTATTACCTCCGTAGCATAAATCTGTTCATCCAGCTCGGATCATGACAACTAGTACAAATATTAATGAAGAATATAATCATAGTTGCAGTGTGGAAATGATAGTGGTTGCTTTGTGCACAGCAAGTTCACAAAAATAACAGTATAAAAATCACGTTAATAGTGAAAGCAACCAAAAAGAAGCCAAAGAACTATGTATGCTGGAAGCTGAAACAAAAACAAAAACAGCTGGAAAAACTCAACAGGTCTGGCAGCATCTGTGGAGAGTGAAACAGAGATAACGTTTCAAATCCAGTGACCCTTCTTCCGAACTGGTGGTCAGCCCATCACCAGGAAGGGTAACAGAGATGCCAAGGAAGGGAAGGGAGGAGTCAGATACAGACCAGGTGATGACGAGAACAGGGTGGAAATTAGATGCCAAATTGATAAACTTTTCCAATTCTGAATGAGAGAGGAAGCAGTCCCAATGACGTCATCGATGCGCTGGAGGAAGAGTTGTGGGTGGGGGGCAGGAGTAAGACTGGAACGTGGAATGTTCTAATTACCTTACAAAGACACAGGCCGTGTGGGAAGGGACTGGTCAAGGGAAGAAAACAAATGAGTCGAGGTAGGAATAGAAGAGTTCTGTGGGGCAGGAGCAGGGAGAAACAATGGGTTTTGTGATGATAATGAGCTTATAGGAGAGATTTGTTCCAGAACATAGAGCATAGAACTGCACAGCACAGGAATGGGCCCTTCGGCCCACAATGTTGTGTTGAACACAATGCCAAATTAAACTAATTCCTTCTGCCTGCCCTTTGTCCAATAAACCTCCATTCCTTGCATATTCATGTGCTCATCTAAAAGCCCCTTAAATGCCCCTATCATATCTTCCTCCACCAGCCCTGGCAGACACTTTCCCGTCTCTGCGTAAAAAACTTGCCCCTTATGTCTCCTTTGAACTTCCCCTCCCCCACCTTAAATTTGTGCCCCCAAGTTTGAGACATTTTAACTCTGAGAAAAAGAAAAACTCTGACCATCAGCCCTACCTATGCATCCCATAATTTTACAGACTTCTCTCAAGTCTCTCTTCAGCCTCTGCTGCTCCAAAGAAAACAACCCGTGTTTTTCTAGCCTCTCCTTATAGCTCATGCCCTCTAATCCAGGCAGCATCCTGGTAAAGCTCTTCTGCACCCTCTCCAAAGCCTCCATATCTTGATCACCAAATTCTATGCTGTTCTTTGCTATTTCTCTTGCAGTGAGATGTTGCCACAGTGGTGACAAAATATCTACTTCAGAAGCAGCGGGTAAACAGTTTTGAGTCCTGATTGAACAACAACAACTTGAGCTCTGAGTGTTCTTTTTCAATTAGACAACAGAAGCATGAATGGGTGGAGCCAGGCTCACACAGTCCCCAGGTTTTAGTTTGAAGTTGGTTGTTGAAGCTGATAGATACAGCTATCTCTCTTTGCTGCATCAAAAGGTTTGGGTTCTCTCTCTGCTGTGAGATTATTTCTTTCAGTATTCCTTTCCCTTGGACTGGAAGGGAGATAGCATGTGAGAAAATCTGTTTTGTTAATTTTGCCTTTGTCAGGGCTGTGTTTATGAGATGTTACAGTATTGCAACAGTTGATAAGCAGAAATTGATGATTATATGATCTTATGTTACCACATACTGTTATTTCATTTCGTATTTTAACAGATGTGGAGGTGCTGGTGTTGGACTGGGTTGGATAAGGTCAAAACTTGCACAAAGCCAGGTTATAGTCCAACAGGTTTATTCAAAAGCATTAGTTTTTGGAGCATTACTCCTTCATCAGGTGTAGTGAGAGAGGCATCAAGACACAGGATTCAGAAGTAAAAGTTCAAAAGATCATACAACTGATATGAATGTATTGAATAAGCTAAAATGCTGGCTGACTCCCTCCTGTTAAATCTTTAATCAATTAGAAAGGAGATGCAGGTTTCAATTGATTAAAATGCAAATCCCAGAATTTATTTCAAATCACTTGCCCGAGATACAAGAGGTGACATCTCAGGTCAGATAATACATTTTAGGTGTGAGGCCACATGTCTGTGTTTTAACCTGGAATCTGTATGTTTTAACCTGGAATCAGACTGGTTTTATTTCCAAAGCAGGAATTTATAAAATTCCCCATTGACTGACTGTGTCTACAAACTGTGCACTTCTTTGGCAAGATAGAATGTATCTGCAAATACAAATCTGCAAATGCAAATTCACCCCATAGATTTATATGTGTGTGTGTCCATGTGAGTGCATGTGTATGAGTATATAATGTAGTGGGATACCTGTAGCATGACATGAACCCAAGATCACAGATGAGGCTACCGCATGTGTACTATACTTGGTTATCAGCCTTTGCTTGGGGGACTCTGCATTGCTGTGTATCCCAAAGTTCACCTTGGAGGATGTTTACCCAAAGATCCGAGGCCAAATGTCCTTGACCGCTGAAGTGCTCCCCCACGGGGAGAGAACATCCCTGTCTGGTGATTGTCGCGTGGTGTCCATTCATCCATTGTCGAAACATCGACATGGTTTCGCTGGTATACCATGCCTCGGGGCATCCTTGTCTGCAGTTTATGAAAGAGATGACATTGGCCAAGTCACATGAGTATCTGCCGTGTGTGTGGTGGATGGTGTTCCCCCATGTGATGGTACTGTCCACGTCAATGATCTAACATGTCTCGCAGATGCATGACAGGGTTGTATACTGATGTAGCTGATGTTGTCCTGAAGGCTGGGTAGTTTGCGGCCAACAATGCTTAATGTTGGTGGTTGGGATGGGTAAACATCCTCCAAGGAGGACATTGGGATACACAACAACACAGAGTCACTGAGTAGAGGCTGATAGCCAAGTACGGTACCCAAGAGGACGGCTTCAACTGTGATCTTGGGTTCATGTTGCGCTACAGGTAACCCCACCATAGAAACATAGAAGCTAGGAGCAGGAGGAGGCCATTCAGCCCTTCGAGCTTGCTCCACCATTCTTCATGATCATGGCTGATTGTCCAACTCAACAGCCTAATCCTGCTATCTCCCCATAACTTTTGATCACATTCATCCCAAGTGCAATATCTAGTCACCTCGTGAATACATTCAATGTTTTTGGCATCAACCACTTCCTGTGGTAATGAATTCCACAGGCTCACCCTCTTTGGGTGAAGAAATATCTCCTCACCTCCGTCCTAAATAGTCTACCCCGAATCTTCATCCTGTGACCCCTGGTTCTAGACACACCCACCACCGGAAACATCCTCCCTGCATCTACCCTGTCCAGTCCTGTTAGAATTTTATAAATCTCTATGAGGTCCCAACCACCCCCCCCATTCATCTGAGCTCTAGTGAAAACATCCCCAACCTGGTCAATCTCTCCTCATATGTCAGACCCGCCATCCCCAGAATCAGCCTGGTAAACGTTCGCTGCACTCCCTCGCGATCAAGAACATGCTCCCTCAGAAAAGGAGACCAAAACTGCACACAGTATTCCAGGTGTGGTCTCACCAAGGCCCTGTATAACTGCAACAACACATCCCCGCTCCTGTGCTCAAAACCTCTCACAAGGAAGGCCAATATACCATTTACCTTCTTTACTGCCTGCTGCACGTACAATGCTTACCTTCACATAAACTCTGTCATAGAGACCACACTGTATACTCTCACATACACTCTTGCACACAACACACTCACTGTCTCATGCAAACACACTTGTGCACACATTCACACAGACCCGCTCTCCCACAAGCACATACACACACACTCTTTCATGCACATGTACTCCCTCACACTCACACACACTCTCTCTCAAACAGTGACTTGAAAGAAATTCTAGGATTTGCACTTTAATCAGTTGAAACCTGCATCTCCTTCCTAATTAATTAAAGATTTAACAGGAGGGAGTCAGCCAGCATTTTAGGTTTATTCAATACATTCATATCAGTTGTATGATCTTTTGATCCTTTACTTATAAATTCTGTCTCTCTCACTATGCCTGACGAAGGAGTAATGCTCTGAAAGCTAGTGTTTTCAAACAAACCTGTTGGACTTTAACCTGTCATTGTGTGATTTTTGATCTTATTTTACCAGAGTTAAAGTTGTGCCAATTCTTATGTTTTTATTTTAATTGTGTTGTAGTTATAAACATGTTTTGCTTATAGCCTATTCGTGTCTCAGTTGAATCACATCTCGACATAGTACCTGATTCTTGTCTTAAAATAAAACAGGTTAGGATCTAGGCTAGCTCTCTGATGAAGGGTCTAGGCCCGAAACGTCAGCTTTTGTGCTCCTGAGATGCTGCTTGGCCTGCTGTGTTCATCCAGCTTCACACTTTGTTATCTAGGATCTAGGCTATCTCCTTGATATATTTTGAGGGGCTTTAGTCTGCTCAGGCAGTCCTGTGCATGGATTCCAGGAAGGAGGTGGAAGCAGGCTGCACGGGGCTGGGGAGCTATGAGCTTGGAGGTAGCGGTGAGGAGATCGCCAGATGAAATGAAATTAATGACTATTGGAGACACAAAAGCCTAGAGTTCGATAGTGGGGCCACGGACTTGGAGGAAGTAGATGGAGGTGTCCGAGAGCTGGCACTCAGCCTCTGGAAGCTCTGCACTGGGAGAAACTTGCCTGCTACTCTTCAGGGATCTTTTATATTCACGTGATGGAGCTTACAGGGCCCTGATTTAACATCTTATCCGAAAGGTGACATCCCTTTTTCTGTGCAGCTGCCTGGTAGGTATGTGCCCGAGTTTCAAGAGTAGGGAGCGAGCTGTAAGACGGTGAACTCAGAGCTAACAGTGCTGCCTTTTCAATCAAAGTTGACACCTTTACTTTGGAGACCCATTCCTGAAGGCACCGACGCACCCAGAACATGGTGGAACTGGCACCAGATACCAATCAATCTTGTGCCCAGCAGCTGTTAGAGGACTTGGTAGGCTCAGTGGCTAGCACTGCTGCCCCTCAGCACCAGGGGCCCAGGTTCGATTCCACCTTCGGGTAACAGTCTGTGTGGAGTTTTCACATTCTCCCTGTGTCTGTGTGGGATTCTTCCGGGTTCTCCAGTTTCCTCCCACAGTCCAAAGATGTGCAGGTTAGGTGGATTGGCCACACTAAATTGTCTGTAGTGTTCAGGGATGTGTAGCTTAGGTGGGTTCTAGGGGGATGGGTCTGGGTGAGTCCACACCGTGGGGATCGTATGATCTATGAGGGCATATTTGTCAACGGGGAGCACCATAGCTCATTCCAACATCTTATTTTCACACCACATCCTGGAATTCCCTTCTTTAAAAGGCAGTGGATGCAGAAACTTTAAATATTTCTAAGGTAGAGATAGAGGTAGATTCCTGATTATTGAGGGGAAGGATGATTATTGTGTTACTGAAGGAATGAGATTAAAATCAAATCAGCCACGAGCTTACTGAATGTGGGAGTCGACTCAAAGAGTTGAGTGGCCACCTCCTTTTCCTTGTTTGTACATTCTCATCCACATCGATGAGCCTTATGGAAGTAAGCAACGAACAAAAACAAAGTTGCTGGAAAAGCTCAGCAGGTCTGGCAGCATCCATGAAGGAAAAAACAGAGTTAACGTTTCGGGTCTGGTGAGCCTTCCTCAGACCTGCCAGACCTGCTGAGCTTTTCCAGTAACTTTGTTTTTGCTCCTGATTTACAGCATCCATAATTCTTTCGGTTTTTATTTAGCCTTATGGGAGTGGTTGCTTTTAATAATCTACTTTCACCATTTCAATAGCAGTGCCTGTACTGCTGTGATTGTCAGTTAACCACTGAGCTGGGATGAAAGGCTTGAACTGGAAACTTTTGTGTCTTTAGCTATTAATGTAGCAACAAGGTTTAATAGAAATGAAGATGAGCCTTCGAGGCAGGCTGTAGAACATAGAACATAGAACATAGAACAGTACAGCACAGAACAGGCCCTTCAGCCCACGATGTTGTGCCGACCATTGATCCTCAAGTATGCACCCTCAAATTTCTGTGACCATATGCATGTCCGGCAGTCTCTTAAATGTTCCCAATGAGCTTGCTTCCACAACTGCTACTGGCAATGCATTCCATGCTCTCACAACTCTCTGTGTAAAGAACCCGCCTCTGACATCCCCTCTATACTTTCCTCCAACCAGCTTAAAACTATGACCCCTCGTGATAGCCATTTCTGCCCTGGGAAATAGTCTCTGGCTATCAACTCTATCTATGCCTCTCATTATCTTCTATACCTCAATTAGGTCCCCTCCTCCTCCTTTTCTCCAATGAAAAAAGTCCCAGCTCAGTCAACCTCTCTTCATAAGATAAGCCCTCCAGTCCAGGCAGCATCCTGGTAAACCTCCTCTGAACCCTCTCCAAATCATCCACATTTTCCTATAATAGGGCGACCAGAACTGGACGCAGTATTCCAAGAGCGGTCTAACCAAAGTTTTATAGAGCTGCAACAAGATCTCACGACTCTTAAACTCAATCCCCCTGCTAATGAAAGCCAAAACACCATATGCTTTCTTAACAACCCTGTCCACTTGGGTGGCCATTTTAAGGGATCTATGTCTGCACACCAAGATCCCTCTGTTCCTCCACACTGTCAAGAATCCTATCTTTAATCCTGTACTCAGCTTTCAAAATTTGACCTTCCAAAATGCATCACCTCGCATTTATCCAGGTTGAACTCCATCTGCCACCTCTCAGCCCATCTCTGCATCCTGTCAATGTCCCACTGCAGCCTACAACAGCCCTCTATACTGTCAACGACACCTCCAACCTTCGTGTCGTCTGCAAACTTGCTGACCCATCCTTCAATCCCCTCATCCAAGTCGTTAATAAAAATTACAAACAGTAGAGGCCCAAGGACAGTGCCCTGTGGAACACCACTCACCACTGACTTCCAGGCAGAATATTTTCCTTCTACTACCACTCGCTGTCTTCTGTTGGTCAGCCAATTCTGTATCCAGACAGCTAAGTTCCCCTGTATCCCATTCCTCCTGACCTTCTGAATGAGCCTACCATGGGGAACCTTATCAAATGCCTTGCTGAAGTTCATATACACCACATCCACAGCTCAACCCTCATCAACTTTTCTAGTCACATCCTCAAAGAACTCGATAAGGTTTGTGAGGCATGGCCTGCCCCTCACAAAGCCGTGCTGACTGCATTTAATCAAGCCATGCTCTTCCAGATGGTCATAAATCCTATCCCTCAGAATCCTGTAGTTAATGGTATGTTCAGCAGTCATATGGAGGGACTCTGCTAGAAGTTTGGAATGAGTACAATCCAGAGTAAGGAGTTCTGCTGCCTTATCAGCATATATACTGAGCTAATGCATATTATTAAAAAGAAACTGCAAGATCTAGCTTGAACTTGTATGAAGAACAGAGAAACCCCTTTTAAAACAATAAAGCCAAAGAAGGAGTCTCCCCTGTGATATTTTGATCCAACTGCCCATTCCTTGAAGACTTCATCTGGATGTAATCGTTTGATACACACTGAACACTGCACTACTTTCTAACTGTCAATCTTGGCAAAGCTGTTAGATCTATTTCAAAAGCCTACATCTACAGTAAGAGTGCATTCTCTTTCAGCATAAACATGACTTAAAGTTAGATGAAACTGACACGCAGAAATGATTGACTGTTCCTCGTTTATTATTCATTAAGGGCATCATTTAGTTGCAAAGCAATGCATGTCCCCTTTCCTTCAGCTGAGAATTGTGTTGAAGAGTCACAGAGTCATAGAGCATGGAAGCAATCAACCCACTCTGACCATAATCCCAAATTAAACTAGTCCCACCTGCCTGCGCTCGGCCCGTATCCCTCCAAACCTTTCTTACTCATGTACTTATCCAAATGTCTTTTAAATGTTGTAACCATACCTCCATCCACCACTTCCTCTGGAAGTTCGCTCCACACACGAACCACCCTCTGTGTAAAGAAATTGCCCCTTGTGTCTATTTTGAATCCTTTCCCCCTTACCCTAAACCTATGCCCTCTAGTTTTCAGCTCCCCATACCTCATGGAAAATACCTTTCCTATTCACCATATCTGTGCCCCTCATGATTTTATAAACCTCAATAAGGTGACCCTTCACCCAGCTCGCTGCCGCAGAAATGCTGCCCACATCATTAAAGACTCATCGCACCCGGGTAATGACCTCCTGCAACCTCTTCTGTCAGGCAGAAGATACAGAAGCCTGAGCACATGCACCAGCAGGTTCAGGGACAGCTTCTTCCTGGCCGCTATTACAGTGATGAATGGACTCTCTAGCCTTAAATAAAACATTGATCTCTCCTAGCGCACACACCCTGTGCAACGTAACCTGTATGCTTCTAAGTCTTTTTGATCTTTGCTTTGAATGATCTGCCTGTACTGCTCGTAAACAAAGTTTTTCATTGTACTTTGGTACACGTGACAATCCATCAATCAATCCTACTCTCCAGTTAAAAATTTCCCAGCCCATCCAGCCCTCATCTTATAGTTCAAACCCTCTCGTCCAGCAACATCCTGGTAAATCTTTTCTGGACCGTCTCCAGCTTAATCATTTCCCTCCTATAACAAGGTGACCAGAATTTGAACTCAATACTCCTGAACAGGCAATCTCTCTCAACAAGGAAAACATTAATAGTACAACAAAACCGCAGCCCCAAGGAACACAATTCACCAAAACTCAGTCTAAGAGTTGATTCTACATGTGCTCACTCCCAGTGTGGAGCCTTAGCTACAAGAGCAAAGCAGATAACCTGTCCTTCTTTCCATTGTTTACAAATATATTAAACGGAAGGGACGGTATGGGATGGATTTGTTTGTGGAGTTGGAAGTCTATTTGTTTGACTGCACCAATTATTTGTATGTGTGTGCATACATATGTATGGTTTCGTGTGTGCACATATCTGTACATATATAGGCTGTATGAGTCTGTATTATTATATTATTGTATAGATTCCAGACGAGACCAAACTTTAAGAAAGTTATGTGTCATCATAGTGTACAATGTTCTGGTGTCCACTTTGCCTTCAGTTACACTGTCTCTGTAGCAGAGTCAATGTAGTCAAACAGTTTCAAAATCAGAAATTGCTGTAAAAGCTCAACAGGTCTGGCAGCATCCATGAAGTGAAATCAAAGTTAACATATCGGGTCTGGGACTCTTCTTCAGAACTGTTTGTTTTTTTTTAACTTTTAATTGTTCATAGGAAGAGGGCCATTGCTGGCTGAGCAGCATTTGTTGTCCATCCCTAATTGCCCAGTTGGAAGTTAAAGAATCAATCACATTGCTGTGGGCCTGGAGTCACATGTAGGCCAAACCAGGTAAGGATGGCAGTTTCCTTCCCTAAAGGACAGATGGCTTTTCCAGTAATCAACAATGGATTTGTGGACATCATTTGACTCTAATTCAAAATCTTCTCCTTAATTGAATTTAAATTCCACCACCTGCCATGGCAGGACTCAAACACAGGTCCCTAGAACATTACCTGGGTCTCTGAATTAACAGTCTAGTGATAATACCAAGAAGCCGTTAACACCCTGTAATGCAATGGATAGTAACAACAGGACAGTGATTAATGTTGTGCCTTTATGTAAGAAAGGCTGTGACGAGAAGCCTGGGACCTATGGACCAGTGACTCTGAAATCAGTGGTGGTAAGCTGTTGGAGATGATTCTGAAAGATAGAATCTACATGCATTTGGAGAGGCAAGGAACGATTTGGCATGGTTTTGTATGAGGGAAACTGTGTCTCACAAACTTGGTTGAGTTTTTTGAGGAAGTGAATAGGGCATATTCCATCACTCTCCTGCCTTGTAGATGGTGGACAGACTTCGAGGAGTCTGGAGGGGAGTTACTCGCCGCAGTATTCCCACCTGTGTTAATGTGGTGAGTCCACATGAGTTTCTGGTTAATGGTAACCACCAAGATGTTGATCGAGGGGGGTTCAGTGATGGTAACACCATTGAATGTCAAGGAATGGTGGTTAGATTGTCTCTTATTAGTGATGGTCATAGCCTGATATTTGCGTGGCTTAACTGTTCCTTGTCACTTGTTAGTCCATGCCTAGATATTGTCCTGATCATGTTGCATTTGAACATGGACTGCTTCAATATCCAAGTCACTATGAACAGTGCTGAACATTGTGTAATCATTAGCAAACATCCCCACCTCTGACCTTATGATGAAGCAATGAACATGCTTGGGCCTAGGACACTAGCTTGAGGAACTCCTGCAGAGATTAGATCAGATTAGATTCCCTACAGTGTGGTAACAGGCCCTTCAGCCCAACAAGTCCTCACTGCCCCTTGAAGCATCCCACCCAGCCCCATCCCCCTATAACCCACATACCCCTGAACACTACAGGCAATTTAGCATGGCCAATCCACCTAGCCTGCACATCTTCAGACTGTGGGAGGAAACCGGAGCACCCGGAGGAAACGCATGCAGATACGGGTAGAATGTGCAAATTCCACACAGACAGTCACCCGAGGCTGGAATTGAACCCAGGTCCCTGGCGCGGTGAGGCTTCAATGCTAACCACTGAGCTACCGTGCCACCCTAAGATGTTCTGGAGTTGAAGTGACTGACCTCCAACAACCATGACCATTTTCCTGTTTCGAGGCATGACACCAACAAGCAGAGAGTTTTCCCCGATACCCATTGATTCCAGTTTTTGCTAAGACTCCTTAACGCCACACTCAATGAATCATCTACTCAGCACTTCTGGCTGAAGATTGCTGTGAATGCTTCAGCCTTTTCTTTTGCACTGATGTGCTGGTTCCACCATTGAGGGTGGGGATATTTGTGGAGCCTCCTCCCCCAGTGAGTTGTTTAATCGTCCACCACCGTTCACAACTGGATGTGGCAGGACTGCAGACCTTAGACCTGATCCATCGGTTGTGGGATCGCTTAGCTCTGTCTATCACTTGCTGCCTATGTTGTTGGTGTGCCAGTAGTCCTGTCTGCTGGCTTCACCAGGTTGACACTTCATCCTTAGGTCTGCCTGGTGCTGCTCCTGGCCTACCCTCCTGCACTCTCCATTGAACCAGGGTTGATCCCCAGGCTTGATGGTAATGGTTGTGTATGCTGGGCCATGAGGTTACAGATTGAGCTGGAGTACTATTTTGCTGCTTTTGATGGCCCACAGCATCTCATGGATGCCCAGTCCACAAGGTCTGTGTGCTGATCACTCTTACCGATACTGCCGTGGACAGAGGCAACTGCAGCTGGCAGATTGGTAAGGACAAGGTTAAGTATGTTTTTCCCTCTCCTTGGTTCCCTCACCACCTGCCGCAGACTCAGTCTAGCAGCTGTGCCATTTAGGACCTGACCAGCTCGATCAGTAAGACTGCTGCTGAGCCATTTTTGGTAGTGGACATTGAAATCCCCCACCCAAAGTACATTTTATGTCCTTGCCACCCTCAGTGCTTCCTCCAAGAGTTGTTTAAATGCATTTTGAATGCTCATCCAGATGCTTCTTAAATGTTGTACGAGTCTCTGCCTCCACCCCCCTCTTCGGCAGCACATTCTATATTTTTATCATTCTCTGGGTGAAATAATTCTTTCTCAGGTCTCCTTTGTTCAATGGAACTGGCCTGATACATTTATCCATAGGACCCTGCCATTCAAGGCAGTGTTTTGAGCCCGGCAATGCTGTTGGTGTAAAATGAGATAAAACAGAGAGAGAAATGAATTATCAACTGTTGCCATTTTTTCTCTTACAATAGCCATTGAAAGGAGAAACTTAAGATAAATTAGATTAGTGTTAGCACTACCTTCTACACCAACTGCAACCGATTTAGTCACACTTGTTTTAATTTCTTTTCATCTCTTAATCCCTATTGTAAGAAAGCTTCCGTCGAGTATTTTCTATCAAGGAACGTCAAGTTAGACCTTTTCAGGTATTGGACTGCAAACATGGCAAGGAATAATAAATACCTCAGTTCAGCCACGCTGTCACAGAATTGAGTATAACAAAGGCCAGTGCTCAAAAAGATGCCAGAGGACAGTTTCTGAAATAAAAACAGAAATATTCGAAGTTAATAGGCAGCAGTTTTTTTTGCCCTTTGATCGGATGTAGGTGTTGTTGGCTGGACCAACGTTTATTGCTCGTCCCCAGTTGCCCCTTGAGCCACTGCAGTCCATATGCTGTAGGTAACCTTACGGATGGGTTTCTGGGGTTTTGACCCAGTGACAGTGAAGGAATGATGATATATTTCCACAGTGGCTTAGAGGGGAAATTGCTGGCAGTGGTGTTCCATGTATCTGCTGCCTATGTCCTAAATATCATGAATTTGGAAGCTGCTGTTTGGAATGAGTCTCAGTAAGTTGGTGCAGCACACCATATCAATAACATCATGCACAGTTGCTGAAAGGAATGAATGTTTATACTGACACAGTTGAAGCCGATAGCTTTTACCTGGATGGTGTCGAGTGTTGTTGGAGCTGCACTCATCCTGGCAAGTGGGGAGTATTCCATCACACTCCTGACTTGTGCCTTGTGGATGGCAGACAGGCTTAGGGGAGTCAGGAAGGGAGTTACTGCAGCTTCTGGCCTGCTCTTGTAGCCACTGTGTTAATATATTTATTTAATTCAGTTTCTGGTCGATGGAAACTCCTAGGTATATCAATAGTGGTTGATTCAGTGAAGATAACACCATTGAATATCAGTGAGACATTGTCACCGTCTCTTGTGTTGGGGTTTGTTTTTACCTGGCACTTGTGTGAAGTGAATGTGACTGCTCCTCTTCCAGCTCTTGTATTAGAACATAGAACATTACAGCACAGTACAGGCCCTTCGGCCCTCGATGTTCAATGCCTTAATGCCTTAGCGACCACAATTCCATAAGTTTTACAATACTCAAGGACAAGGATAGGAGTGGTCCTAAAGGAAGACTACTAAACTGGGGGAAGGCCGACTGTACCAAGATTCGGCAGGATCTGAGGAATGTAGATTGGGAGAAACTGTTTGAAGGTAAATCCACATTTGATATGTGGGAGGCTTTTAAGGAGAGGTTGATTAGCATGCAGGAGAGACATGTTCCTGTGAAAATGAGGAATAGAAATGGCAAGATTAGGGAGCCACGGATGACAGGTGAAATTGTGAGACTAGCTAAGAGGAAAAAGGAAGCACACATGAGGTCTAGGCGACTGAAGACAGACGAAGCTTTACAAGAATATAGGGAATGTAGAGCGAATCTGAAACAAGGGATTAAGAGGGCTCAAAAGGAACATGAGATATTGCTGGCAAACATGGTTAAGGAAAATCCCAAAGCCTTTTATTCATATATAACGAACAAGAGGGTATCTAGAGAAAGGATTGGCCCACTTAAGGACAAAGAAGGAAAGTTATGCGCTGACTCAGAGAAAATGGGTGACATTCTTAACGAGTACTTTGCATCGGTATTCACCAAGGAGAGGGACATGACGGATGTTGAGGTTAGGGATAGATGTTTGCTTAGTCTAGGTCAAGTTGACATAAGGAAGGAGGAAGTGTCAGGTATCCTAAAAGACATTAAGGTGGACAAGTCCCCAGGTTAGGATGGGATCTATCCCAGGTTGCTGAGGGGAGCAAGAGAGGAAATAGCTGGGGCCCTAACAGATATCTTTGCAGTGTCCTTAGACACGGGTGAGATCCCGGACGACCGGAGACTTGCTAATGTTGGCCCCTTGTTTAAGAAGGGCAGCAAGGATAATTCAGGTAATTATCGACCAGTGTGCCTGATGTCAGTGGTAGGGAAGCTACTGGAGAAGATACTGAGGGATTGGATCTATTCCCATTTGGAAGAAAATGGGCTTATCAGTGATAGGCAACATGGTTTTGTGCAGGGAAGGTCATATCTTACCAACTTAATAGAATTATGTTGATGCAGGTCAGGTAGTAGCAAGAGGTAGACCAGGTAGTGGGAAGGATTTTCCTGGGAAGGAACCAAGGGATCGGTTAAAGTGTGTTTGCTTTAATGCAAGGAGTATCAGGAATAAAAGTGATGAACTTAGAGCATGGATCAGTACCTGGTGCTATGATGTTGTGGCCATAACAGAGACATGGGTTTCTCATGGGCAGGAATGGTTGCTGGATGTTCCAGGGTTTAGAACATTTAAAAAGAATAGGGAGGGGGGAAAAAGAGGAGGGGGTGTAGCACTACTAATCAGAGAGGGTATCACAGCTACAGAAGCTTCCATTGTCGAGGAAGATCTGTCTACCGAGTCAGTGTGGGTGGAAATTAGGAACAGCAAGGGAGTAGTCACCTCGTTAGGGGTTTACTACAGGCCCCCCAATAGCAGCAGGGAGATTGAAGAAAGCATAGGTCGACAGATTTTGGAGAAGTGTGCACGCAGTAGGGTGGTTATAATGGGTGACTTTAACTTTCCCAATATTGATTGGAACCTCCTTCGAGCAGAAGATTTGAATGGAGCTGTTTTTGTAAGGTGTGTTCAGGAGGGTTTCCTAACGCAGTACGTTGACAGGCCGACGAGGGGAGAGGCCATTCTAGACTTGGTGCTCGGAAACGAGCCGGGGCAGGTATCAGATCTTGTGGTGGGAGAGCATTTTGGTGATAGTGACCATAACTGCCTCACATTCTACATAGCTATGGAGAAGGAGAGGATTAGGCAGAATGGGAGGATATTTAATTGGGGAAGAGGAAACTATGATGCGATTAGACATGAGTTAGGAAGCATGGACTGGGAGCAGTTGTTCCATGGTAAGGGAACTATAGACATGTGGAGACGGTTTAAGGAACAGTTGTTGGGAGTGATGAGTAAATATGTCCCTCTGAGACAGGCAAGAAGGGGTAAGATTAAGGAACCTTGGATGACGAGAGCGGTGGAGCTTCTAGTGAAAAGGAAGAAGGTAGCTTACATAAGGTGGAGGAAGCTAGGGTCAAGTTCAGCTAGAGAGGATTACATGCAGGCAAGGAAGGAGCTCAAAAATGGTCTGAGGAGAGCCAGGAGGGGGCACGAGAAAGGCTTGGCAGAAGGAATCCGGGAAAACACAAAGGCATTTTACACTTACGTGAGGAATAAGAGAATGGTCAAAGAAAGAGTAGGGCCGATCAGGGATAGCATAGGGAACTTGTGTGTGGAGCCTGAGGAGGTAGGGGAAGCCCTAAATGAGTTTTTTGCTTCTGTCTTTACGGAGGAAACCAACTTTGTAGTGAATGAAACCTTTGAAGAGCAGGTGTGCATGCTGGAATGGATAGAGATAGACGAAGCTGATGTGCTGAAAATTTTGTCAAACATTAAGATTGACAAGTCGCCAGGCCCGGATCAGATTTGTCCTCGGCTGCTTTGGGAAGCGAGAAATGCAATTGCTTCGCCACTTGCGAAGATCTTTGCATCCTCGCTCTCCACTGGAGTCGTACCTGAGGACTGGAGAGAGGCAAATGTAATTCCTCTCTTTAAGAAAGGAAATAGGGAAATCCCCGGCAATTATAGACCGGTAAGTCTCACGTCTGTCGTCTGCAAGGTGTTAGAAAGGATTCTGAGGGATAAGATTTATGACCATCTGGAAGAGCATGGCTTGATCAAATACAGTCAACACGGCTTTGTGAGGGGTAGGTCATGCCTTACAAACCTTATCGAGTTTTTTGAGGATGTGACTAGAAAGGTTGATGAGGGTCGAGCTGTGGATGTGGTGTATATGGACTTCAGTAAGGCATTTGATAAGGTTCCCCATGGTAGGCTCATTCAGAAGGTCAGGAGGAATGGGATACAGGGGAACTTAGCTGCTTGGATACAGAATGGGCTGGCCAACAGAAGACAGCGAGTGGTAGTAGAAGGAAAATATTCTGCCTGGAAGTCAGTGGTGAGTGGAGTTCCACAGGGCTCTGTCCTTGGGCCTCTACTGTTTGTAATTTTTATGAATGACTTGGACGAGGGAATTGAAGGATGGGTCAGCAAGTTTGCAGACGACACAAAGGTCGGAGGTGTCGTTGACAGTGTAGAGGGCTGTTGTAGGCTGCAGCGGGACATTGACAGGATGCAGAGATGGGCTGAGAGGTGGCAGATGGAGTTCAACCTGGATAAATGCGAGGTGATGCATTTTGGAAGGTCGAATTTGAAAGCTGAGTACAGGATTAAGGATAGGATTCTTGGCAGCGTGGAGGAACAGAGGGATCTTGGTGTGCAGATACATAGATCCCTTAAAATGGCCACCCAAGTGGACAGGGTTGTTAAGAAAGCATATGGTGTTTTGGCTTTCATTAACAGGGGGATTGAGTTTAAGAGTCGTGAGATCTTGTTGCAGCTCTATAAAACTTTGGTTAGACCGCACTTGGAATACTGCGTCCAGTTCTGGGCGCCCTATTATAGGAAAGATGTGGGTGCTTTGGAGGGTTCAGAGGAGGTTTACCAGGATGCTGCCTGGACTGGAGGGCTTATCTTATGAAGAGAGGTTGACTGAGCTCGGTCTCTTTTCATTGGAGAAAAGGAGGAGGAGAGGGGACCTAATTGAGGTATACAAGATAATGAGAGGCATAGATAGAGTTGATAGCCAGAGACTATTTCCCAGGGCAGAAATGGCTAGCACGAGGGGTCATAGTTTTAAGCTGGTTGGTGGAAAGTATCGAGGGGATGTCAGAGGCAGGTTCTTTACGCAGAGAGTTGTGAGAGCATGGAATGCGTTGCCAGCAGCAGTTGTGGAAGCAAGGTCATTGGGGTCATTTAAGAGACTGCTGGACATGTATATGGTCACAGAAATTTGAGGGTGCATACATGAGGATCAATGGTCGGCACAACATTGTGGGCTGAAGGGCCTGTTCTGTGCTGTACTGTTCTATGTTCTATGTTCTATGTTCTAATTCTTTGAGGACGTGACAAAGTTGATTGATGAGGGAAAGGCTGTAGATGTCATATACATGGACTTCAGTAAGGCGTTTGATAAGGTTCCCCATGGCAGGCTGATAGAAAGTGAAGTTACATGGGGTCCAGGGTGTGCTAGCTAGATGGATAAAAAACTGGCTGGGCAACAGGAGACAGAGGGTAGTAGTAGAAGGGAGTTTCTCAAATTGGAGACCTATAACCAGTGGTGTTCCACAATGATCTGTGCTAGGACCACTGTTGTTTGTGATATATGTAAATGATCTGGAGGAAGGTGTAGGTGGTCTGATCAGTGATGACACTAAGATAGGTGGAGTAGCTGATAGTGAAGGGGACTGTCAGAGATTACAGCAAAATATAGATAGACTGGAGAGTTGGGCAGATAAATGGCAGATGGAGTTCAATCCGGGCAAATGTGAGGTGATGCATTTTGGAAGGTCAAATTCAAGGGTGAACTATACAGTAAATGGAAAAGTCCTAGGGAAAATTGATGAACAGAGAGGTCTGGGTGTTCAGGTCCATTGTTCCCTGAAGATGACAACGCAGGTCAATCGGGTGGTCAAGAAGGCATACGGCATGCTTTCCTTCATTGGGCAGGGTATTGAGTACAAGAGTTGGCAGGTCATGTTTCAGTTGTATAGGACTTTGGTTCGGCCACATTAGGAGTACCGTTTACAGTTCTGGTCGCCACATTACCAAAAGGATGTGGATGCTTTGGAGACGGTGCAGAGGAGGTTCACCAGGATGTTGCATGGTATGGAGGGTGCTAGCTATGAAGAGAGGTTGAATAGATTAGGATTATTTTCATTAGAAAGACGGAGATTGAGGGGGGACCTGATTGAGGTCTACAAAATCATTAGGGGTATTGACAGGGTGGATAGCAAAAGCTTTTTCCCGGAGTGGGGGACTCAATTACTAGGGGTCATGAGTTCAAAGTGAGAGGAGGAAAGTTTAAGGGAGATATGCATGGAAAGTTCTTTACACAGATGGTGGTGGGTGCCTGGAACGCGTTGCCAGTGGAGGTGGTAGGCACAGACACATTTGCGTCGTTTAAGATATATTTGGACAGGTTCATGGATGGGCAGGGAACAAATGGACACAGACTGTTAGAAAATAGATGACAGGTTAGACAGAGGATCTTGATCGGCGCAGGCTTGGAGGGCCGAAGGGCCTGTTCCTGTGCTGTAAGTTTCCTTGTTTCTTTGTTTGTTAACAAAGCCTTCTTAACCACCTTATCTACTGGTCCTGCTGCCTTCAAGGATCTATGCTCTTGCACACCAAGGTCCTCCTCATCCTCTGTACTTCATGGGGTCCTATCATTCAACATGTACTGCTTTGCCTTGTTCATCTTCCCTAAATACATCACCTCACACTTTCCAGGATCAAATTCCATTTGCCACATTTCACCTGGAAAGCCTGGAGCAGGACTCTGGTGGAGACACAGGGAAGACTGGAAAGCCTGGAGCAGGACTACTGCAGTGGAAATGGAAAATTGGACTCTCTTAGGTTTTGAAGAAGCGTCCAGACCCAAAACGTCAGCTTTCCTGCTCCTCTGATGCTGCCTGGCCTGCCGTGTTCATCAAGCTCTACTCCTTGTTGTGTCAGGCTCCAGCATCGGCAGTTCTTACTATATGTCTTAAGTTATATTTTTTCTTATTCTAAGTTAATGTGAATGGTACTATGTGTGTACAACGAAGGTACACATTTTTCTCTGCATTTTTGCATTGAATGTACATGACAATAAATGACTCAATTCAATTCAATTTAGTTCAACCTGTCGACATCATCCTGTAGTCCAAGGCTTTCCTTTCCACTATTAACCACCACTCTTCGTCTGCGAATTGATTGATAAAACCCCTCCCATATAAATGTCCAAATTACTAGCATATGCTGCAAAGTCAGAAGTCACACAACACCAGGTTATAGTCCAACAGGTTTATTTAAAATCACAAGCTTTCAGAGCATAGCCCCTTCGCTAGGTGACTTCACCCGATGAGGGAGCAGCACTCTAACGGATGGCACGGTGGCTCAGTGGTTTGCACTGTTGCCTCACAGCGCTAGGGATTCACGTTCAGTTCCACCCTCAGGCGACTGTCTGTTTGGGGTTTGCACATTCTCCCCATGTCTGTGTGGGTTTCCTGTGGGTGCTCCAGTTTCCTCCACAGCCCAAAGATGTGCAGGTTAGGTGGATTGGCCGTGCTAAATTGCCCGAGGTGTTCAGGGATGTGTAGGTGGGTTAATGGGGATGAGTCTGGGCGGGATGCTCCAAGGGTCAGCGTAGACTTGTTGGGTCAAATGGCCTGCTTGCTCATTATAGGGATTCTCTGAAATTAGCCAATTTTGGATTCACATTGCCATGGAACCCATGGGCTTTTAGTTTCTTAACCAGGCTGCCACATGAGACTCTTGTCTCTAATGTGCTCACAAAATACTATTGAATTGTCTTCTATTTTACCCCCCTGTGTTTCCTCATGCCCCTAATTCATTCTGCTAATTTTTTTTTTAAATAACCCCTGTCACTTTTTGAGAGGAGAATGGTGAAGTGGGGATGTTCTTCGTCATCTTTACAGGGCACTGTTGAGTGGCGTGATCACATCTAGAGTGATGAGTACAGTTATGAGTCTCCTTACTTGAGGAAGGATGGAAATTCATTGCAAGTATTTTGCGGAAGGTTCACTGCATCACAACATGGATTGGCAAGTTGCCTCATGAGGCAAGCAAGAACAGGCTTGGTACCAGTATTGGCAGCTATTTAGAACAGGAGGAGGGGAGGCAATGGCTTAGTGGCATTATCAAGGTAGAGATCACAGATAATGTTCTGGGAAGCCGTGCTCGAATCCTGCCACGGCAGATGGTCGAATTTGAGTTCAATAAAATATGTGGATTTAAGAGTCTAATGATGATCATGAATCTATTGTCCATTGTTGGGTCGGCGGGGGAGCCCATCTGATTCAGTAATTTCCTTTAGGGAAGGAAACTGCCATCCTTACTTGGTCTGGTCTACATGTGACTCCAGACCCACAGCAATGTGGTTGACTCTTAACTGCCCTCTGGGCAATTAGGGATGGGCAATAAGTGCTGCCCAGCCAGCAGCACCCTCATCCCGTGAATGAATAAAGGGAAAAAAGAGATGACTTGGAATCAGAGAATTTTACAGTGCAGAAAGAGGCCATTTGACCCATTGCATCTGTGCTGGCTCCTGAAAAGGTTACCCAGCTAGTCCCACACTCCAGACCTATCTATGTAGCCCTTTAAATTCATCACTTGCAAATATATATCTTTTAAAACCTCCTATGGAATCCTCCTCCTCCACCACTCTCCCAGGCCGCAATTCCAAATTCTAACTCTCTGAGTTAAGAAATTTCTCCTCATCTCACTCCTTGCTCTCTTACAGTTGTGACCCCCTGTTAATGCAAACAGAATATCATTCTTTACCCTGTCAGAATTGTTCACAACTTTGAACACCACAACAAGATCACCTCTTAATTTCCTCTGTGCCCAATCTCTCTAATCTTTCCTTCATTTCTTCATTCCTGGTATCATTTTAGTAAAACTCCTCTGAACTCTCTCCAGAGCTTTAACATCCTTCCTTAAATAAGTGCACAGGACTGAACACAATCCTCCAAATGTGTTTTGACCAATGGACTGTAGACGTGTAACATCACTTCCTTGTTATTATACTCTATGCCCCCATTTATAAGCCCAAGCCCCCTCTAAGCCAAGATAACAAGGTGTAGAGCTGGATGAACTGTTCCTATGATGCTACTTGGCCTGCTGTGTTCATCCAGCTCTACATCTTGTTATCTCGGATTCTCCAGCATCTACAGTTCCTACATTCTCTCTCACCCAACAAGCCATCTTAATAACTGTTTCAACTTGCCTGGCCACCTTCAGAGACCTAACTGAAATATATAAGATCCTGAAGGGTCTTAACATTGTGGATGTGGAAAAAAACCTTCCCCTTACAAAAGGTTCTAGAACTAGGCTGTCAATGTTTAACAGTAAGAAGGTGCCCATTTAAGGCAAATAGGAGAAATTTTTTCTCTTGGGGGAAGGTGGTAGAAGCAGAGTCTTTGAATATTTTTAAAGCGGAGGTAGAAAAGTTGTTGATAAGTGAATAGGGTGTAAGGTTTTCAAGGATAGGCAAGATAATGGAGTAATCAGATCAACCATGGGTTTGTTTATTGGTGGCCTTTGTTAAACGGCATTTTTTTTTATTCATTCTTCATGTGGCTGGCCAGGCCAGAATTTATTGTCCATCCCTAATTGCACAGAGAGCAGTTGAGAGTCAACCACAATGCTGTGGGTCTGGAGACACATGTAGACCAAATCAGGTAAGGATAGCAGTTTCTCTCCCTGAAGGACGTCAGTGAGCCTGATGGATTTTTCCAAACAATTGGCAATGGATTCATGATCGCCAACAGACTCTCAATTCCAGATTTCGTTTTTTTCATTGAATTCAAATTCGACCATTTGCCATTTTGGGATTGGACCCGAGCACCCACAATACTACCCGGGTCTCTGGATTAACTGCCATAAAGTCATACAGCATGGAAACACACCCTTTGGTACAACCAATGCCAAATGTAATTCCAAACTAAAACAGTCCCACCTGCCTGCTACTGGCCGATATCCCTCCAAACCTTTCCTATTCATGTGGCAAAGGCCTTTTAAACATTGTGGCTGTATCCACATCCTCAGGGCATTCATTCCACAAACCCCTGCGTAAAACAAAATGCCCTTCAAATCTTTTTTAAATCTCTGCCCTCTCACCTTAAAAATGTGTCCCCTTGTCTTGAAATCCCCTATCCTAGGGAAAAGGTAACAACTATTAACACTATCTGTACCTTTCACGATTTTATAAACCTCTGTAAGATCACCTCTCACCAGCGATAATACCACAAGGTCATCACCTAGTGACTTCAAATAACTTGTGGGTCAGGCCTTCCAGCCCTTCTGCCTCCCCATGCTCAATTTGGACTCAAAAGTAAACAATTGGGTTGATGTTGACACTTAGCTGTGTGAAGTGACAATTATTCAGTAGAGGGAGTAGGTGACAGTCTGTGGATGTGAATAAACATTAATACGAGGTAATGCATAATTGAGCCTAACATGAAATCCAGCTCTACACCTTGTTATCTCAGATTCTCCAGCATCTGCAGTTCATACTATCTCTGAGTCAGTATATGGTGTCGTTTCCTGTCATGGCCCACGCTTTACCACCTCCTCCCCAGAAAGGACACCAATATAGAACATTGAACATAAAACATAGAATAGTACAGCATAGAAGAGGCCTTTCGGCCCATGATGTTGTGCTGACCTATTATCCAACTCTAAGATCAAACTACCCTGCATACCCTACATTATACTATCGACCGTGTGCCTATCCAAGAGTCACTTCAATGTCCTTAATGTATCTGACTCTACTACCACAGCTGGCAGTGCATCCATGCACCCACCACTCTCTGTGTAAAGAGCCTACCTCTGACATCTGCCCTATACCTACCTCCAATCAGCTTAAAATCATGACCCCTTGTAATAGTCATTTCCACCCTGGGAGAAAGTCTCTGACTATCCACTCTATTGATACCTCTCATCATCTTGTACACCTCTATCAAGTCACCTCTTATCCTTCTTCACTCCAATGAGAAAAGCCCCAGCTCCCTCAACCTTTCCTCAAAAGACCTGCCCTCCAGACCAGGCAGCATCCTGGTAAATCTCCTCTGTGCCCTCTCTAAAGCTCCCACACCCTTCCTATAACCCCAAAGTATGTCCCAAAGCCACCAGTGGCTTTTCAGAGCGCTCCCATGTGCTATGGCAGTCACTGGAATTACAACTGAAGAACTAGGGCTTAACAATGAACATGGCCCTCATGAGGAAAGGTGAGGTGAGTTTGGTCTTGTACTCATTGGAGTTTGAAAGAATGAGAGGTGACCTTATTGAAACATACAAGATGCTTAAGGGACTTGACAAGATGGGTGTGAAAAGGTTGTTTCCCCTTGCGGGACAGTCTAGCACCAGAGACCATCATCTTGGAATAAAGGATTGCACATTTAAGACAGAGATAAGAAGGATTTCTTCTCTCAGAGGGTCGTTAGCTTTTTTGGAATTCTCTCAACCAAAGAAGGGTGGAAGCTGGCAAAAGCTGAGGGAGACAGGTTTCTCAGTCTATGAAGGTTCATGGTGGGTCAGGAAGTAAAATGGAGTTGAGGGCCCAATCAAATTAGCCATCATCTGATAGAATGACAAAGCAGGCTGGATGGGCTGAATGGCCTACATCCAATTCTTTTCTTCTAAAGTTCTTTGAAAAAGATGCATAACTATGCTCACAAGACATCGTTAACTCTTCTTAATTGTGGCGTAGAGTCATACAGCACGAAAACAGACCCTTCGGCCCACCTCGTCCATGCCAGCCAGATTTCCTAACTTGAACTCATCTTGTTTGCCCTCACTTGGCCCAATCCCTCCAAAGCTTTCCCATTTTTGTACCTATCCAAATGTCTTCTAAATGTTGCAACTGTACTTGCCTCTATCACTTCCTCTGGCAGCCCATTCCATGCATGCCCCATCCTGTGGTCCCTTATAAATTTTTCTCCTCTCACCTTAAACCTATGCTCTCAAGTTTTGGACCCCGCTCCCCAGGGATAAAATCTTGCTATTCACCCTATCCACGTCCCTCGTTATTTTAGCTTCACTGGCCAATTCCTCAGGAATATCCTTTCTAAGTATTGCCGCGATGTTTTCCCTCGCCAAACTCACAACCCCTCCTCTCTTGCTTCCACTTCTTTCCTTCCTTTAGCATCTATACCCCGGAACATTCAGCTGCCTGTCCTGCCCCTCCCTCAACCATGCTTCTGTAGTACCTACATTTCCCAGTCCCATGCTCCTATCTGTGCCCTGAGTTCATCCGCCTTATCTGCCAGGCCTCTTGCATTGAAACAAATGCAGTTTAATTTGTCAGTCTTATCAAAATGCAAACCTCGCATTTATTTGAATTAAACTCCATCTATTCCCCCTAAGTGGGGTTTGTCAGTGAACATGTATGGAGGGCAATGTGTCTGTGCTGAGTATCAGTCAGTAGCTGATTGTCACCCAGCTCAGTAGGATCAGCCTGGAGTGTTAGATTTCTATATTGAATTTACCTCAAACAATAGGTGTCACATGCACAGATATACGAGCACACAATTACAGCATCAGGTATTTATCATCCTATTGTACCCTTGACTCTCATATTAATGCTACCATATGGTGATTCATTAACGCTTAGGCACCATTTTTATCTTTGATTTCTACATTCCAGCCAATAAATTGCAATTAAACAAAGATACAGAGAAATCACAGCAGAATTACAACATAGATCAAAACAAAGTGCACTTAAACTTCCTAATCCCTTCCAGCCCTTTTATTATCATGGTTATACAACCCTCTGATCACTTTACCACTGTAAAAACCAAGCTAATAGGTTCCAGACTATCACAGACTGAGCAGAGAGTCTCTCACCATTCCATCTATGGACAGAACCTTCTTTCCGGTTGCCTCCTATAATGCAGTTGGTATTGGCGAAAGAGCTATTTTAACTCACTGCATGCTGCTCAGGGCACATTACCCAGGAACCTGGGATACTCCACAGGACTCTCTCAACCCCACAGGCAGCAGTTTTGAAAGCAGCCCACAGGAAGGATTGGACAAACTGAAGCAATGTGAGCTCAGTCTGCAATGAAATGCAAACATACTGAGCACCAGGAAGCAATGAAACATAGAAAATAAGAGAATTGGAGTGGGCCATTCAGCCCTTCAAGCCTGCTCCACCACTCGATAAGATCATGGCTGATCATCTAACTCAGTCCCTGGTTTCCACTTCCCCCTATACGTTTTGGTCCCTTTAGCCCTAGGAACTGTATCTAATGTGTGGGACTAGGCACATTGTTCTTACAAAGTGCCAACACAGACATTACAGAGAAAATGGTATCCTTCGGTTTAAAGCTTTTGAGAAGATTTGCGGCTCAGGTTGTGGATGAGGTTGTAGACTTGCTCGCCGAGCCAGTGAGTTTGGTTGCAAACGTTTCATCACCTGGCTAGGTAACATCATCAGCGCGCCTCCGGTGAAGTGTCCATGTTCTGTCCCACTTATTATTTACATGCCTTGGTTTTGCGGGGTTTGGGTATGGGATACTGACGAATGTAAAGGATCCCACACCCGAACCCAGCAAATCCGGTATATTATACAAGTGAGAAACACCAAATAGGCCAAAGTGGAAGAAGATACGCAAACACCAACAAGCCACCGAGAGGCACCGCCAATTCTCACATGTCTCACTACACATGAACAATGAGAGACACAAATTTGACTGGGACAGAACATCGATAATCGCACAAGCCCAACAGAGACATGCCAGGGAATTCCTAGAGGCCTGGTATTCCAAGCAGAACTCCATCAACAAACACACTGAATTAGACCCTGTGTACAAACCACTGAGAAACAAAGCCCAGGAGTAACACTAATCAGAGATAATGGGAACTGCAGATGCTGGAGAATCCAAGATAACAAAGTGTGTAGCTGGATGAACACAAGCAGCATTTGTGCTCCTGAGATGCTGCTTGGCCTGCTGTGTTCATCCAGCTTCACACTTTGTTATCAGTAATACCAGTCACCCCAGCAAACCAAGGCATGTAAATAATAAGTGGGACAGAACACCGACATTTCACTGAAGGCACGCTGACGATGTTACCCAGCCAGGTGATGAAACGTTTGCAGCCAAACCCATCAGATCAGTTTCCTTTGGTTCTATAACCACACTGTGACTCCAACTTAGACAAATGAAGAGTGCAAAAAGGGACTTATATTTGCAGACTGCCTTTATATTCCAAGATGCTTTACAGACAAATAAGTACCCTTTAAATTGTAGTCAATCTAGTAATTTAGGAAACATTACAACAGTGACTATTTTGCAAACAGCAGCCATTATAAAAACTGCCACAAACTTTAGGTGATATTGACCAAGCAATGTGTTATAGTGTTTGAGAGAAGAATATCAGTGCAATGTAGGGCAGATAACTCCCCTCAAAAATGCCACATGACCTTTTACAATCATGGAATCACACAGGCAGACACAGAGTCGTCCATGCAAACTCGATAGCGTAAACTGACCTAGACCCATTTGCCTGCACTAGGCACATATCCCTCTAAACCCTTCCTATTCAAGTACCTGTCCAAATGTCTTTTAAATGTAGTAATTGAACCTGTCTCTACCACTTCCTCTGGCAGACCATTCAATACATGCACCATCTTCTGTGTGGATAAAAGTTACTCCTCAGGTCCTTGGATAAGCATATGGATGATGACGGGATAGTGTAGGGGGAGGGGCCTAGATTAGTTCACAGGCCGGCGCAACATCGAGGGCCAAAGGGCCCGTTCTGTGCTATATTGTTCTATGTTCTATGTTCTAGGTCCCTTCTAAATTGTCTCTCACCTTAAACTTATGGTCTCTAGTTTTGGACTCCCCTATCCTGGGAAAAGACTTTGGCTATTCACTCTATCCATACCCCTCATCGTTTTATAAATCTCTATAAGGTTCCAGCTTCCAACGCTCCAGGGAAAGAAGTCCCAGTTTATCCAGCCTCTCAAACACTCCAGTCCCGGCAACTTCCTTGTAGACTTTTTTCGATCCCTTTCTAGTTTAACAACATCCTTCTTAGAGAAGGGTGACCAGAATAGTAAGCAGTATTCCAAAAGTGGCTTCACTAATGTCTTATTGAGAGGGTAGTTGGTGCTTTGGTTTAATACCTCATCCAAAAGACAACATCTCTGACAACACAGCTCTTATTCTTTGCTCTCTGCAGGTGTCAGTCTAGATTAATCTGTTGAACAGCCCTTGTACACAGAATGAGACACAGGATACTTTTCATTCAAACAACTGTGTCCCACACATGCTGTCGCGCAAACCAATCCTCACTAATCATAGAATTATAGAATTATACAATCCTTACAGTGCAGAAGCAGGCCATTTGGCCCATTAAGTCCAAACTGATCCTCCGAAGGGCAGCCTCCCAGACCCACCTGCCTCCCTGATCCCTGTAACCCTGCATTCCCCATGGCTAACCCACCCAAACTGAACATCCCTGAACACCATGATGCAATTTTACCAAGCCACCTAACCTGCACATCTTTGGACTGTGGGAGGAAACTGGAGCACCCGGAGGAAACCCACACAGACACGGGGAGAATGTGCAAACACCTCACAGGCAGTCACCCGAGGGTGGAATCAAACCCAGGCAGCAATGTTAACCTCAAGGATCAGGATGCAGCAAACTAAACTGGAAGTCACAAACAAGTGTCAACAAGTACAACTAATGGGTAAGGACAAGAGCTCTCCTCAGATGAAAGTATTAAACTGGGGGAAGGCTAACTATGAAAGTATAAGGCAGGAACTTGGGGATGTAGATTGGGAGCAGCCGTTTGAGAATAAATCCACATCTGGCATGTGGGAATCTTTTGAAGGCCAGTTGATTCGAGTTTAGGAGCAACACGTTCCTGCGGAAATGAAGGATAAGGATGGCAAGGTTCAGGAACCTTGGATAACAAGAGAAATTGGGAGCTGAGTCAAAAAGAGAAAGGAAGCATGCAAAAATAAATAGGAAACTGAAGACAGACAGAGCTCTCATAGAATACAAGGAAAGCAGGAATGAACTAAAACAGGGGGCTATGAAATGCCATCAGCAAACAGGATTAAGGAAAATCCAAAGGCATTTGAAATGTATATAGGGTGCAAGAGGTTAGCAAGGAAAGGGACAAGGAAAGACAAAGGAAGGAATTTATGCTTGGAGCCGGAGGAAGTGGGTGAGGTCCTTAATGAATATGTTACATCAGTATTCACAAATCAGTATGTTGATATTCTGGAGCATGTCAATATGAAAAAGGAGGTGGTGTCGGGTGTTTTGAAAAGCGTTGAGGTAGACAAGTCCCCAGGACCTGGCGAAGTCTATCCCAAAATGCTGAGGGAGGCAGATGCGGAAATTTTTGTATTCTCTTTAGTCACAAGAGAGGGCCCAGAGGACTGGAGAATAGTCAACATTGTTCCTTTGCTTAAGAAGAGCAACAGGGATAATCCAGCAAATTAGAGACCAGAGAACCTACGTCAGTGGTAGGGAAATTATTGGAGAAAATTCTTAGGTACAGGATTTACTCGCATATGGAAAAATTTGGATTTGTTAGTGATAGGCAGCACGGCTTTGTGCAGGGGACATCATGTTTCACAAACTTGGATTGAGTTTTTTGAGGAAGTGACAAAGATGATTGATGAGGGCAGGGTCGTAAATAATGTCTATGTGGACTTAAGCATGGTCTTTGACAAGATCCCTCATGGCAGGCTGATGCAGGAGGTGAAATTACATGGGAAAGTTTGGTGAGCTGGTAAGATATATATAGAACTGGCTTAGTCAGAGAAGACAGAGTAGCAGTGGAAGTTTTTCAGATTGGAGATCTATGACCAGTGGTGTTCCACAGGTATCAGTGCTGGGGCTCCTGTTGTTTAGAACATAGAACATAGAAAAGTACAGCACAGTACAGGCCCTTCGGCCCATGATGTTGTGCCGTGGAATATCCCTAACATGTTTGTGATATATATATAAGATTTGGAGGATTTGGTGTAGGTAACCTGGTTAGTGAGTACATGGATGACTCAAAGACTGGGGGAGCTTCAGGTAGGGACAAAGATTACCAGAGGATACTGCAGGATCTAGAAAGGCTGGAGACTAGGGCAGTGAAATGGCAGACGGAATTCAATCCAGACAAATGTGAGGTGGTGCACTTTGGAAGACCTAATGTGGGACGGAAGTATACAGTAAATGGCAGAACCCTCTGTAGCATCAATATACAGAGGGATCTCACTTACAGACCCTGAAAGTGGATAAGAAACACAAGTGGATAAGGTGGTCCAGAAGGCACATGGAATGCTTGCTTTTCTAGGTCAGGGCATAGAGTATAAAAATTGGCAAATCATTTTGGAGCTGTAAAGAACTTTAGTTAGGCCACATTTGCAATTTTGAGTACAGTTCTAGGCATCACCCAACTAGAAGAATGTGGAGACGGTACAGAAGAGGTTTAGCAGGATGTTAGATAACAAAGTGTGGAGCTGGATAAACACAGCAGGCCAAGCAGTATCCCCCTTTTCTGATGAAGGGTCTAGGCCCGAAACATCAGCTTTTGTGCTCCTGAGATGCTGCATTCGTCCAGCTTCACACTTTGTTAGCTCAGATTCTCCAGCATCTGCAGTTCCCATTATCTCTTTAGCAGGATGTTGCCTGGTTTGGAGGGTATTAGCTATAAGTGGAAATTGGACAAAGTTAGTTTGCTTTCATTTGAATGTCAAAGGATGAGGGGTGACCTGATAGGAGTTTACAAAATTACGAGAGGCATGATAGAATGGGTAGTTGGAGTCATTTGCCCAGGGTAGAAATGTCAATTACTCAGGGCCATAGGTCTAACGTAAAAGGGAGTGAGTTTAAAGGTGATGTGAGAGGCAGGTTTTTTACACAGGGTTTACACAGGACGACATTTCTTCAGCCAGAGAGTGGTGGGCTTGTGGAATTCATTGCCGCAGAGTGCAGTGGAGGCCGGGACGTTGGATGCCTTCAAGGCAGAGATCGACAAATTCTTGATCTCAGAAGGAATCAAGGGCTACGGGGAGAGTGCAGGGAAGTGGTGTTGAAATGCCCATCAGCCATGATTTAAATGGCGGAGTGGACTTGATGGGCCGAATGGCCTTACTTCCACTCCTATGTCTTATGGTCTTAGGGTGTGGCAAGTGCCTGGAATGCATTGCCAGTGGAGGTGGCAGAAACAGATACAAGACAACACTTAAAAGGCACCAACTTGACAGATGTGTGCATAAACAGGGAATAGAAGGATATGGGCTGCATAGAGGCATTTTAGAAAGGCATCGTATTGGCACAGGCTTAGTGGGCTATAGGGCCTGTTCCTATGCTGTACTGTTCCTTGCTCTTCTATTTTAAGAACCCATCCACGCTCAGAAAAAAATTCCCAACAGAGTCTGCATTTGAACTATTATTGATCAGTCTGAGGGAAACAATTGAAGAACTTTGGAAAAGATGGCAATGACAGAATGAGGAAATTTTTTTTTATTCATTTTTATGGGACGTGGGCATCACTGGCCGGGATATATTACACCCCCACTAGCTGTTCTTGAGAAGGTGGTGGCGAGCTGCCTTCTTGAACCGCTGCAGTCTACCTGCTGTCAGTTGACTCAAAATGTCATTAGGGAGGGAATTCCAGGATTTTGACCCAGTGACAGTGAAGTAACAGCAATATATTTCCGAGGCAGGAGGGTGAGTGTCTTGGAGGGGAACTTGCAGGGGATGGTGTTCCCGTGTATTGCTGCCCTTGTCCTTTTAGATGGAAGTGGTTGTGGGTTTGGAAGGTGCTGTCTGAGGATCTTTGGTGAATTTCTGCAGTGCACCTTGTAGACAGTATACACTGCTGCTGCTGAGGGTCGGTGGTGGGGGGGGGGGGGGGGGTGGATCCTTGTGGATGTGGTGCCAATCAAGCGGCTGCTTTGTCCTGGATGGTGTTGAGCTTCTTGAGTGTTGTTGGGGCTGCACTCATCCAGGCAAGTGGGGGGTATTCCATCCCACTCCTGACTTGTGCCTTGTAGATGGCGAACAGGCTTTGGGGAGTCAGGAGGTGAGTTACTCCCGCAGTATTCACACCTCTGACCTGCTCTTGTAGCCCCTGTATTTATGTGGTGAGTCCAGTTGAATTTCTTTTCAATGATAACCCCCAGGATGTTGATAGTGGGGTTTTGAGTGATGGTAACATTGTGATGATAGACAGTGTAAACATAGGAAGGATGTTCTCGATGACCGGGGAGTCCAGAACTAGGGGCCACAGTTTAAGGATACAGGGCAGGCCATTTGGGACTGAGATGGGGAGAACTGTCTTCACCCAGAGATTGGGGAGCCTGTGGAATGCTCTGCTGCAGAAAGTTGTTGAGGCTAAAACATTGAATGTTTTCAAGAAGGAGTTAGATATAGTTCTTCAGGCTGCAGGGATCGAAGAATAAGAGAAGAAAGTGGGAACAGGGGACTGAATTGGATCATCAGACATGATCAAATTGAATGGTGGAACAGTTCCAAAACGTTGAATGGCCTACTCCTGATCCTATTTTTACTGTTTCTGTGCAAAAGCTACGTGATTCTATGGCCAGATTATCTGAAGAGGAAATATTTTCAGAGAAGTGGGGAGGCAGGAGAATGGAATGAGACAGACTGTTCTTGCAGAGATGTTGCTGGAAAGAATTGCATCCTTGAGTCCTGTAAGCACACTATGATTCTAACTCAGTCAAAGGAATCTGTTTAACCATCAAACACATTCCTAGCCGAGCCAACTTTGTCATCTCATTTAGGTGTACTTAAAATTTCATCTCTTTGCTCATATCCTCTGGATGGAACAAAAGGGACATTGATTTCATTTTCATTACTGCTGCAAAAGAGCTCAAAGACACTGAGCCCATTTAATTGCCGAGCTCTTAGCAACATCAGATAAAGGACACAGCTCTCTCACAAAAATAGAACTGCATTCGACAGCCCAATTCCGGGAAACGGTTGTTCTAGGTTTTAAGAAGAAGTGAGGTGTTTCAGTGTTCTTTTTTTCACTGTGTTTCCTGCCATCTCCTGTTGTTGTTTCTCCAAATACCATGGACCTTATTCCTTATAGACAGAAGGAGTACTCTCTGTGCCATGACACACCAGCTGTGCACCACACTGCAAAGAATATAAACAAAGGCCTGGGGCTGAAGCTTCCCAGATTTTGGGTAAGGGTCATTTTGCTCATATTTTCTAGTGTTTCTCTCTGTTGGACAATAGATTACTCACCTGACTGTCTGAAGCTCATCCCCTGTGCCACTCCTCTCATCCTCTCACCAGTCTAATTCACCAAGACACAATGCCCAGGAGTACTAGAGTACATGACGACCAAGTGACTTTATCGCTAGATTAGTAATTGAGTAATATCCTGGGCACCTGGGTTCAAATCATAGTGACGGCCATGAAACCATTGTCAATTTATGGAAAAACCCTTCTGGTTAACTAATGTCCTTTTGGTAAGGAAACTGCCATCCTCACCTTGTCTGCCCTACATGCGACTCCAGACCCACAGCAATGGCTCAGTGGTTAGCACTGCAGCCTCACAGCACCAGGGAACTGGGTTCAATTCTAGCCTCAGGTGACTGTCAGTGTGGAGTCTGCACATTCTCTCTGTGTCCGCGTGGGTTTCCATCGAGTGCTCCGGTTTCCTCCCACAAGATTAGGTGGATTGGCTCTGCTAAATTGCCTGTATTGTTCACAGATATATAGGTTACATGGTTTAGCCATGGGAAATGCAGGGCTACAGGGGTGGGATGCTCTTCAAAGAGTTGGTGTGGACTCAATTGGCTGAAACGCCAGACTCCACACTGTAGGGATTCTATGACTCTTAACTGCCCTCCAGCCAATTAAGAAATGCTGGTTTAGCCAGCAACGTCCACATCCAGGGAAGGAATAAAACAAAAGCGCACCACTGATGAGATATCTGACCAGAACAATGCGGTGGCTTTGGAGAGGATACAGAAATGGTTTACCAGGATGCTGCCTGGTTTAGAGGGTATTAGCTATGAAGAGAGATTGGACAAACTTAGTTTGGTTTTTGCTTGAGTGTCGAAGGATGATGGTTGACAAAGAAGTTTACAAAATTATGAAAGGCATGGAAAGAATGGATAGACAGAGTCGAAATGTCAATTACCAGGGGGCATAGGCTTAAGGTAAAAGGGGGAATGTTTAAAGGAGACATGAGAGGCTAACGTTTTACACAGAGGGTGGTAAGTGTCTGGAATGTGTTGCAAGCGGAGGTGGCGGAAGCAGATACAATAGCAATGTTTAACAGGCATCTTGATAGATAAAAGAGTAGACAGGGAATAGAGGGATAAGGACCACATAGAGGCAAAAGGATTTTAGTTTAGAAAGGTATCATGTGTCAGTGCAGGCTTGGTGGACCAAAGGGTCTGTTCTTGCGCTGTACTGTTCCTTGTACTTTGCATCGTGGGATAAGTTGCGATATATAAATGACTGAAGAATTGCAGACACTGGTAATGCAAAACACAAACAGAAATTGCTGAAAAGACACAGCAGGACTGGCAGCATCTGTGGAGAGAAATCAGAGTTCGTATTTTGGGCCTAGTGACCGTTCTGCAGATCTGATTGTAGCTGGGAAAAGATGGTTATGTATGGTGGTAATGGGGTAGGGGAGGGAGAGAATTAAATGGTAAGTAAAGAAGGAGCCTGTATGGAGAGAGAGAGCTGTAGTTGGGAAAACAAAAGAGTGAGTAAAGCTCAGCCTGGGAGAATCAACAGCTGCTGGTCGGGACCATTAGTGGCTGACAGTTGGGCGGTTGTAGCAGTGGCCCATGTCATGATAAGGCCTGGCGTGTGAGGGTTGGGGTAAGGACATGGAGGAAGGTGATCAGGTCCTAAAGTTGTTGAACTCAATATTGAGTCCTGTAGGCTGTATGGTCTGCCAGGGGAAAACAAGATGCTGTTCTTCAGCTTGTGCTGAGTTTCGCTGGGGCAATGCAGCAAGCCTGAGACAGAGACGTTGGCCAGGGAACAGGGTGGCGTGTCGAGATGGCAGGCAACTGGAAGCTCAGGGTCTTTTTTTGCGAACAGAACATTTTTGCTGCTTCACCTGTAAGATGTGTTTCGGGCTTTGGATGTTGAAGAGGGAGGAAGTATATGGTCATGTGTTACACCTTTTGTGGTGGCAGGGGAAGGTACTTTGGAGGTGTGGTGAGGTCTTGAGAGTGGAGGAGGAATGTTCCAGGGGGAACAGTCCCTACAGAAAGCAGACAAGGTGGGGGAGGGGAATATGTGCCTAGTGGTGGCATCCCACTGGAGGCAGTGGAAATGGTGGGTAATGATTCTCCGAATGTGAATGCTGGTGCACAGTAGGTGAGGACAAGGGTGACCCTATCACTGTTGCGGGAGGGAAGAGAAGTGATGAGGGCCTCAGTGCAGGAGATGGGCTCAGCCCGGTTGAGGGTCCTGTCAACAACGGAGCTAGGGAATCCTCAGTTGAGGAAGAAGGTGGACATTTCGGACGCTCCCTTGTCGAAGTTGGCATCATCAAAACAGATGCGACAGAGCCGGAGGAACTGGGACAATGGAATGGAGTCTTTACAGGAAGCAGGCTGTGAGGATATACAGTCAATATAGCTATGGGAGACAGTTGATTTGTAGTGGACATTGGCGGCCAGCCTATCCCCAGAAATGGAAACAGAGATGGCAAGGAAGGGATGGGAGGAGTCAGAGATAGACCAGGTGAGAGTGAGAGTGGGGTGGAAATTAGAGGTGAAATTGATGAAGTTTTCCAATTCCAGGCGAGAGTGGGAAGTAGCACCGATGATATCATCGATGTATCGGAGAAAGAGTTATGGGTGGGACCTGGACTATGACTGGAACAAGCAACAGTTCCACATACCCCACAAAGAGACTGGCATAACTGTGGCCCATGCTGGTACCCATGGCCACCCCTCTGACCTGAAGAAAGCGAGAGGAGTTAAAAGAGAAGTTGTTCACAGTGAGGATGAGCTTAGCCAGGCAGAGGAGGGCAGTGATGGATGGGGATGGTTCAGACCTTTTCTCCAGAAAGGAGCGGACAGCCCCGAGACCATGCTAATGAGGGATGGGCATGTAAAGGGAGTGCAAAGCCATGGTATAGAGGAGGTAGCTCGAGGAATCGCAGATGTAAGTGAGCAGGGATTGGACAAGGGGAGATAAAATATTGAGTTGAGATAGGAAGAGATGAGTTCTGTGGGCAGGCACAAGAAGAAACAATGGGTCTGCCTGGGCAGCCCTGTTTGTGGATTTAGAGAGAGAAGTAGCTGGGGGTTATGTGGGGTTGGGTGACTATCAGCTTGGAGGCAGTTGAGGGGGGCAATCACCAGATAAAATGAGATTATTGACAGTTACAAATCTGAAACGTTAACTATGCTTTCTGCCCACAGATGCTGCCAAACTTGTTAAGTTTTTCCAGTAATTCCTGTCTTTATTTAGAAAAGATGAGCACCGAGTCAAGTGTTGGCAGTCTGGAGCTACACTGCGCAGCTCCAAAATTCATACTCTCGAGATGGCACACAGAGGGCAGTTGGTGACCCACTTTGAGGCTCGGCACCTGGAAGTCCTCGTGTGTGGGGTGATGGACAAGAGGGCGTTCTAGTCCAGCAGTGCCACAGAAAGGTCAATGGCATTCTCCACCAGGGTAAGTGCCAAATAAATGCCAGGCAATGACCATCTCCAGTAACAGCCAATCCAACCACCACTGCTTGACTTTCAATGGTGTTACCATCACTGAAGTCCCCCACATTCTGGGAGTTATTATTGACCAGAAACTCAACTGGACTCATCACATTAACGTAGTGCTTACTAGAGCGGGTCAGAGGCGAGGAATGCTGCAGCGAGTAACTCACTTCCTCACTCCCCAAAGCCTGTCCACCATCTACAAGGCAAAAATCAGGAGTGTGATGGAATACTCCCCACTTGCCTCGAAGAGTGCAGGCCCAACAATGCTCAAGAAGCTTGACGCCATCCGGGACAAAGCAGCCGCTTGATTGGCAGTAAATCTACAAAGATTCAACCCCTCCACCACTGACACTCAGTAGCAGCAGTGCGTACTATCTACAAGATGCACAGCAGAAATTCACCAGAGATCCTCAGATAGCACTTTCCAAGCCCACAGCCACTTCCATCTAGAAGGACAAGGGCAGCAGAAAAATGGGAACACCACCACACACAAGTTCTCCTCCAAGACACTCGCCATCCCGACTTGGAAATATATCGCCATTCCTCTGGGCCAAAATCCTGGAATTCCCTCCCTAAGGGCATTGTGGGCGAACCTACAGCACAGGGATAGCAGTGGTTCAAGAAGGCAGCTCACCATCACCTTCTCAAGAGGCAACTAGGGATGGGCAATAAATGCTGGGCCCAGCCAGCAACACCCACATCCCATGAATGGGTTTTTTAATATTACTTTATTAAACTGATGTTCCCTCGCTTCTGGAGCTGGAGAAAGTCTTTAAATCATGTAGCCTCTTCCTTTCACTTCTGACAAAAGGTCAATGATTGGAAAAATTTATCCTGTTTCATGCTCCATAGTTGCTGTGGGATCTATATTTCCAGAATTTTCCATCTTTATTTCAGGTTCCGAGTATTCATGCCAATTTGCTGTTACTAAGTGCGTTGACTTGTTGGCCTCAGATGTTCTGTTGAAGCTGGAGTTTGGCTTGAAGTAAATGGAAGGATTTAATGGCACCATATTCCAGAGTTTTATTAAAGCCTTTAAGTGCTTCCTTCTGTCAAACTCTTCTTCATCCGAAAAGTCATCTCACCCCTGGCAGCATTACATCAATTGGGAAATGTACTGGCAACAAAAGAAATCTTTGAATCTTCTTTTCATTAACATTTCCCTGGGCAGATGGCCTATTATATATTCATTACAGGCAGCTCATTTCAATGTCACCATCACTGTTTAAATGCCAGGCTAGCAACATGTTTTGCAGTTCTTACACAATACTGAGCAAGAAACTACACACTTTGAGAAGACACTTTGCAAATGAACAAGACCATAATAGCCCTCTCACAGAACACTGTTTTAACCCATCACTTTAACCAAGCAGAAGCACAATTCATAATCAAGTGCATGGTTAGGTTGGGAGGGACGGCTGATGTTGAGCTCATTTTTCCTAAAGTTTGACTGTTTTCCTTCTTCTCGTGACTGGGTCTCTTGTCAATTCATTGATCGATAGTTTGCGATGAATGTGTTTACTTTTTAGTCACTCATGGGACACGGGTGTTGCTGGCTAGTCCAGCATTTATTGTCCATCCCTAGTTGCCATTGAGAAGGTGACGGTCAGCTGCCTTCTCAAACCTGCTGTAGGTTGACACACCTAGGGAGGGAATTTCAGGATTTTGATCCTGCAATGGTGATATAATTCCAAGTTGGGATGGTGAGTGGCTTGGAGGGGAACTTACAGGAGGTGGTGTTCCCATGTATCTGCTGCCCTTGTCCTTCTAGATGGTAGTGTTTATGGGTTTGGAAGGTGCTGTCTAAGGATCTTTAGTGAATTTCTGCAGTGCGTCTTGTAGATAGCGCACACCACTGCTACTGAGAATCGTTGGTGGACAGAGTGGATGCTTGTGGATGTAGTGCCAGTTAAGTGAGCTGCTTTGTCCTGGATGGTGTCAAGTGTCATGAGCGTTGTTGGGGCTGCACCCATCGATGTAAGTGGGCAGCATTCCATCACACTCCTGCTTCATGCCTTCTGGACAGACTTTGAGGAGTCAGGGGGTGAGTTACTTGCCACAGTATTCCCAGCTTCTGACCTGCTCTTGCAGCAATTGTTTTCATACAGCTAGTCCAGCTGAGTTTACAATGAACAGTAATCCCCATAATATTGATAGTTGAAGATTCAGTGATTGTAATACCACCAAATATCAAGGGACGATGGTTAGATCATCTCTTATTGGAAATGGTCATTGCCTGGCATTTGTTACCATCAGTTTCTAGCCCAAGCCTGGGTATCGTCCAGCTCTTGTTGCCTTTGAACTTGGACTGCTTCAGTATCTGAGGAGACACGAATGGTGCTGAACGTGGTGCAATCATTGGCGAACATCCCCACTTCTGACCTTATGACGGAGAGAAGGTCATTGATGTAGCAGTTGGACCTTGAACCAAAACTACAATTGCTGGAAAAAAACAGTAGTTGCACTTTTTCATCTTTCACCCATCAGGACAAGTGCAAGATTGCCAAATTTCACACAATCATCACTATTTAAACAGTAGAACGATTGTGGCCATTTCAAATTTGACTTTCCTGCCCAGGTGCCCTCTAAGTTTGTTGTCCTTCTGTACAGATCTCTGAATTCAGCGTGCAGCAGTGAGTTCCAAATCCTGAATTCAGCCCTGGGAATGGGATTTCCACACAAAGACCTTTGGAATGGGCTGTGCAGCTGATAGGGAAGATCGGTTCTTGTGTTTGCCCTGACGCAACAAGAAAAAAGATGCAGTAGCATGTCACTCCTTTTGGCAACTCCATCACTACTGTTTCAGGGGAAGCTCCAGTGGGTAGTCAGTGGCTAACCTGATGGATTACAGCCTGTGATAATGGGAACTGCAGATGCTGGAGAATCCAAGACAATAAAACATGAGGCTGGATGAACACAGCAGGCCCAGCAGCATCTCAGGAGCACAAAAGCTGACGTTTCGGGCCTAGACCCTACATCAGAGATGGGGATGGGGTGAGGGTTCTGGAATAAATAGGGAGAGAGGGGGAGGTGGACCGAAGATGGAGAGAAAAGAAGATAGGTGGAGAGGAGAGTATAGGTGGGGAGGTGGGGAGGGGATAGGTCAGTCCAGGGAAGACGGACAGGTCAAGGAAGTGGGATGAGGTTAGTAGGTAGGAGATGGAGGTGCGGCTTGGGGTGGGAGGAAGGGATGGCTGACAGGAAGAACAGGTTAGGGGGACAGAGACAGGTTGGACTGGTTTTGGGATGCAGTGGGTGGAGGGGAAGAGCTGGGCTGGTTTTGTGGTGCCGTGGGGGGAGGGGACGAACTGGGCTGGTTTTGGGATGTGGTGGGGGGAGGGGAAGAGCTGGGCTGGTTGTGTGGTGCAGTGGGGGGAGGGGAGATTACAGTCTGTCTTCCTTTTGGATGGGAAGTGTCAATGTTCAAAAAAGCATTAATCAGTCCATTGTAAGCAGTTTCAGGGGGAAACATCTACAATCTAGTGAATAAACAAACAGTACCCTTCCCAACTTCAAAACAGTTTTGGAGGTGCAGGGGATTGTTTTATTCATTCTTATTGGTCAGTGAACTCCCAGACAAAGTGAAGCAAGTTTGGAGATACAAGCACCAAGAGTTTCTGCCTCAAAATAATCACAGCAGCAGATCTGACGGATGTATTCCATTGGATCTGGAAAGCACTTTGGATATTATTGCTTTATTGTGCAAGTCACCCAGTGATGTATTTGTCTCATGTGCTGCTATTCCCTTTCAAACCTGATTCCTTTCCTAGTCCTCGAATCAATTGTTCCACATTGTACACTAACACTGTCACTCCCACAGACCTCTACACAATTGAGGTAAAGAACCTCATCAACCTCTCTGACACAATCCAGACCCTCGGTTTGTTCTCAGTGGTCGAACCATCTCCTTATCTTTTCTTTCACACTTCATGAGAATTAATTTTATTGGGGTTTGGGGAAGATGCAGAGTGGGGAGGGCTTGACCCAGTGAGGAAGCGAGACTTTCATCTATAGAAAGTATCGCACAACCAGCAGATGGAAACTACTCCAGAAGTGTCGTCAGTGTTGTAATTTAAGAAACACAGCCACTCATGCAACAGCAAGCATTCCACAAACAACAGTGTGCTGCTGATAAGATCGTCTTGTCATTGATTGACAGATAAATATTGACCAAGATACCAGGAGCAGCTCCCCTGCTTTCCTGCAAAGAGTGTATCGGGTCTTTTGTATCCGTGGAGGTACAGGTGGGGCACCAGTGTAAGCATTTCATCTGAAAGACAGCACCTCTGATACTGCAGCATTTCTTCTGCACTACAGGAGAGCGAAAATGATTGACTTTAGCATTCAAGACCCAGAGCAATACTTAAACGTGGAAACTTGCAATTTGAAGGTGAGATTGCATCAAAGTGACAGACATACACATAATGGGCCGAATGGTCTCCTTCTGCCTGTATGACTCCAATAAGAATTAACTAAGAATTAGTCAGGCTAATAGGAAGCTCCAAATATTCATACAAGGGCAGAAAAAAAATGCACACATTGCACCTTTTTTCAATGAAACAAAATGGTAACACCCATTTTTAGTTCTTGGGGCAAGGCCTTGATCAATCAGTTTCAATTTACCTGGTTTAAATTTAAACAAATCTTGGCAGTTAACTGTTGATAGAACATAGAACATAGAACATTACAGCACAGTACAGGCCCTTCAGCCCTCGATGTTGTGCCGACCTGTCATACCAGCATGAAGCCCATCTAACCTACACTATTCCATGTACGTCCATATGCTCATCCAATGACTACTTAAATGTACTTAAAGTTGGTGAATCTACTACAGTATTGTCTAATTTACATCCTCAGTGGCAAGGCCAATCAAAATCCACTTTCCAACTAATCAACATGTTCTTCTCATTGATTATACACTGCTTGGAGTCATTTTGGTACATAGGAACTAAAAACAGAAAGAACTGTGAATGTTGTAATAGAAACAGAAACAGAAATTGCTGCAATGGCTCAGCAGCTCCAGCAGCATCTGTGAAGAAAAATCAGAGTTAACGTCTCAGGTCCAGTGACCCTACCATTCTGAAGAGTCACTAAACCCAAAACTATCATAAGGTCAGACTTTCATTGATGATTGCACAATATTCAGCACCATTCACAGCTCCTCACATACTGAAGCAACCTGAATGAAAGAAGTCCACCTATCTGGACTCCATTTGCTCCCTGTTGGTCCAGGAACTCCCTACCTACGTCCGTGACACCACCCACGCCCTCAACCTCCTCCAGAACTTCCAATTCCCCAGTCCCCAACACTCCATTTTCACCATGGACGTCCAGTCCCTATACACCTATGTTCCACATGCAGATAGCCTTAAAGCCCTCTGCTTCTTCCTGTCCCGCAGGCCCGATCAGTCCCCCTACACCAACGCCCTCATCCGCTTCGCCGAACTCGTCCTCACCCTCAACAACTTCTCTGTCGATTCCTCCCACTTCCTACAGACAAAGGGGGTGGCCATGGGCACTCGCATGGGCCCAAGCTATGCCTGCCTCTTTGTACGATACGTGGAACAGTCCCTCTTCCGCATCTACACAGGACCCAAACCCCACCTCTTCTTCCGTTACATTGATGACTGTATCGGGCCCGCCTCATGCTCCCAAGAGGAGCTCGAACAGTTTATCCACTTCACCAACATCTTCCACCCCAACCTCAAGTTCACCTGGGCCATCTCCAACACATCCCTCACCTTCCTGGACCTTTCTGTCTCCATCTTAGACTATTACCTACAAACCGATGTCCATTTCAAGCCCATTGACTCCAACAGCTACCTGGAGTACATCGCCTCCCACCCACCTTCCTGCAAAAATTCCATCCCCTATTCTCAATTCCTTCGCCTCTGCCGCATCTGCCCCCAGGATGAGGCATTCCACTCCAGTACATCCCAGATGTCCTCGTTCTTCAAGGACCGCAACATCCCCCCCGCTGTGGTCAAGAACGCCCTTGACCGTGACTCCCGCATTTCCCGCACCTCATCCCTCACACCCCGTCCCTGAGATAACCGCCCCAAGAGAATCCCCCTAGTCCTCACATACCACCCCATCAACCTCCAGATACAACGCATCATCCTCCAACACTTCCGCCATCTACAATCCGACCCCACCACTAAAGACATTTTTCCAACCCCACCCTTGTCTGGCTTCCACAGAGACCACTCTCTCTGCAACTCCCTTGTCCACTCCACACTCCCCTCCAAACCCACCACACCCGGCACTTCCCCCCGCAACCGCAGGAAGTGCTACACTTGTCCTCCCTCACCTCCATCCCAGGCCCCAAGATGACCTTCCACATCAAGCAGATGTTCACCTGCACATCTGCCAATGTGGTATATTGTATCCACTGTACCCGGTGTGGCTTCCTCTACATTGGGGAAACCAAGCGGAGGCTTGGGGACCATTTTGCAGAACACCTCTGCTCGGTTCGCAATAAACAACTGCACCTCCCAGTTGCGAACCATTTCAACTTCCCCTCCCATTCCTTAAATGACATGTCCATCATGGGCCTCCTGCAGTGGCAAAATGATGCCACCTGCAGGTTGCAGGAACAGCAACTCCTATTCCGCTTGGGAACCCGACAGCCCAATGCTATCAATGTGGATTTCACCAGCTTCAAAATCTCCCCTTGCTCCACTGCATCCCAAAACCAGCCCAGCTCGTCCCAGCCTGCCTAACTTGTTCTTCCTCTCACCCATCCCCTCCTCCAACCTCAAGCCGCACCTCCATTTCCTACCTACTAACCTCATCCCGCTCTCTTGACCTGTCCGTCCTCCCCGGACTGACCTATCCCCTCCCTATCTCCCCACCCATACTCTCCTCTCCACCTATCTTCTCCTCTATCCATCTTCGGTCCACCTACCTCCTCTCCCTACTTATTTCAGAACCCTGTCCCCATCCCCCTTTTCTGATGAAGGGTCTAGGCCCGAAACGTCAGCTTTTGTGCTCCTGAGATGTTGCTTGGCCTGCTGCGTTCATCCAGCTTCACACTTTGTTATCTTGGGCTTGAATAACACTCCTGGTTTGGGCTGACAAGTGGCAAGTAACATTCATGCCGCACATATACCAGACAAGGACCATCTCTAATCAGAAAAAATCTAACCACTGTCCCTTGACATTCAATGATGTTACCATCATTGAATCCTCTCACTGTCAATATCGTGGGGATTACCATTGACCAGAAACTGAACTGGATGCATCATAAAAACACAGTGGCTACAAGAACAGGTCAGAGACTAAAGGTTCAAGGAGCTTGACACCATCCAGGACAAAGCAGCCTGCTTGATTGGAATGACGACTTCCATCTAGAAGGACAAGGGCAGTCGACATATGGGAACATCACCAACTCCAAGTTCCCCTCCAAGCCACTCATCATCCCGACGTGGAAATATATCACCGTTCCTTCACTGTCACTGAGTCAAAATCCTGGAATTCCCTCCCTAAGGGCAATGCGGGTTTACCTACTGCACATGGACTGCAGTGGTTCAAAAAGGCAGCCCACCACCACCTTCTCCAGGGCAACTAGGGATGGGCAATAAATGCTGGCCCAGCCAGCCACACCCACGTAGAATCATAGAAACCCCACAGTGCAGAAGAAGGCCATCCAGCCCATTGAGTCCACACCCACCATCCAAAGAACATCCCATCCAGACCCATCCTGGTATCCTCCCCTTGCAACCCTGTAGTTCCCAGGGATAATTCACCTAACCTACACATCTCTGGACACTATGGGCAATATAGCATGGCCAATCCATCAAAACTGCACATCCTATGAAAGACAGAAATGTTTGCCCTTTACCTTGGTATTTCTTGCAAATTATACTGCTGAGTGGTGAAAAGCTTCAACAAAATGTGTTTTATTTTAGCAATTCTCAAAATCTGAAATAACACTCATTTCCATTCCAATGTAGTTCTTTTAAACTTTGTTTTTGACTTCACACTGTGTTTATACATTTTTAATGATCAATACTGTTTGCTCTAAAGTTCTCATAACCTTGATGTCCTCTCTTACATAACATTATGGACTTAATGAGGGCAATTTTGAAAGTATGAAATCAGCAACAACTCAGCTCCAATGCAAGGAATTTTCCCTCAGTTATATCTTTATTGTTGTATTGACGTCAGCTCGAGTTAAAATAGCCCAGCAGAAATTGTTTTTTTTCATATATTTAACAGGCCTTTTCTGACAGGGCTGCATAAGGTGGGGATAACAAGGGATTTGATTAAAGAGGTACTTATTTTGCTTTATGTAAATTATCTAGCACATTGTTAGGCTGAATAGTACGTGTTGGTGCTACGTTCCAGATGAGTCTCCCACCATCCGTACGTCATCCAAGACTATCAGTATGTCCTCAAGGATCATATGCCACAGCGGTAATGTTCCTACCTCTGAGCTGGGAGACCAAGCTCAAGTCCCATTAGCCCTGTAGATGTGTTGCAACAACTCTGAATGAGTTATTCAAAAATATATATATTGGCATGCCTATAATGGTGTAGTGGTAGTGTTCATGGCTCTGAGCCAGGAGGTGCCAATACATGCCCTCCTGAGGAGTATCATAACCAGTCAGAACAGGCTGATAAAAAGGATAAAACATCTCGTCCTTTCTGTTAGATGGATAAAACATCTAATAGAAAGGATGAGATGTTTTATCCAGCTTCCCATTTCAATGTTCATTTGTTTGTCACCTCAATGTAACCTGTGTGTAATCTATCAGCAGGGTGGGGGTCTTCCTGTGTGTAATATATCAGCAGGGTGGGGGTCTTCCTGTGTGTAATATATCAGCAGGGTGGGGGTTGTCCCTGTCTAATATACCAGTAAGGTGGGGTTTATGTTTGCCTGAGTAAGCACACTGACTGTGAGTGAAAATTCCTGGGCTCTTGTCCCAAGCCAGGGCTGGTTGCCTGTGGATGGAATGGCTGTCATGCAGATCAATAATCCATTTGTCAACCCATTCAACTATTCTCCAAATGAAAACAAACATGAAGCCATGAAATGCTAGTCAATGCAGAACTGAGCAAGTTTTACAATTCAGTGATTAAATTATGAAGTTATCCAGTGCTATGTGAGCAGGATTAGGGAACTGACTTTACGTGAGTCAAATACCACCCAAACAGACTTCAAACAGTAGAACAGGGCTCACACGTCCTGGAAAAGCTCAGCAGATCTGGCAGCATCTATGAAGAAAAATTCAGAGTTAATGTTTCACGTCCAGTGACCCTTCCACGGGACTGATAGCAGCTGAGAAAATGGTGGTTTATATGCAGAAATCAGGGAAGGAGAAGGGGGTAGGGAGTAAATGATAGGATAGAGCCTGAAGAGAGAGAAGACCAGTTGAATAGACAAAGGACTTGATAACAACGTTGCTAGGAGGGTGAATAACTGTTAATAGGAACATGATGGGCTAGGCCTGAAACGTCAGCTTTTGTGCTCCAAAGATGCTGCTTGTCCTGCTGTGTTCATCCAGCCCCACACTTTGTTATCTGCTGATTGGCGTAACGGCTTGGTTTGTGTCGGATAGAGCAATAATCTATGAACTGTCAGCATCACCATGTATATTTGCCAGCTTGTTAAATCTCAATGCCTCAGCTGAAATAAACCATGTCCTGCTCCAGTAATCCCCACTTACATAGGAGGGCATTTATGGTACAGCAGTCATAACCCTGGGCCAGGTGGACTGGATTCAAGTCCTGCCTGCTCCTGAAGTGTCTCACAGCCTTGCTGATGCAGAAAACATCCATAAAAGACAGGATGTTATGATGAACCTTTATAAAGGAATGGCTCGGTCTCAAATCAAATCTGGTCACTTCGCTTTAGGAAAGAAGTAAAAGGCTTAGAGAGGATGCAAAAAGGATTCATGAGAAAGCTCCAGGGAGGAAGGGCTTCAGTTTATATCGTTGGGATTTATGACAAATGGAGAAAGCATTAAGCCATCACCTTTTTCAGAGTTTAGCTTGAGAAAGTGATGTGATGGTGATACGTTTCCAAGTCAGGATGGTGCGTAGCTTGGAGGCAAGAACATAAGAGCTTGGAGCAGAAGTAGGCTGTTCGGCCCTTCGAGCCTGCTCCGCTATTCAATAAGATCGTGGCTGATCTTTTCGTGGACGCAGATCCACTTACCCGCGTTCTCACCATATCCCTTATTTCCTTTATTGTTCAAAAAATATCTACCTCAGCTTTAAAACATTTACTGAAGGAACGTCAACTACTTCACTGGGCAAGGAATCCCATAGATTAATAACCCTCTGGGTGAAGAAGTTCCTTCTCAACTCAGTCCTAAATCTGCTCCCTCTAATCTTGAGGCTATGCCCTCTTGTTAGTAAGGAGGAGGTATTATCAATTCTAGGTGTGAAGGTTGATAAATCCCCTGGGCCAGATGGGATTTTTCCAAAGATTCTCTGGGATGCTAGGGAGGAGGTGGCGAAGACTTTGGCCTTGATCTTTGAGTCCTCATTGTCTACAGGTTTAGTACCAGAGGACTGGAGGATTGCAAATGTAGTGCCCTTGTTCAAGGAGGGCAGTAGGGATGCCCCAGGTAATTATAGACCTGTGAGCCTTACGTCTGTTGTAGGAAAAGTTTTGGAAAGGATTATAAGAGATAGGATTTATAATCATCTAGCAAGCAACAATTTGATTGGAGATAGTCAAAATGGATTCGTCAAGGGCAGGTCGTGTCTCACAAACCTCATTGAGTTTTTTGAGAAGGTGACCAAGCATATGGATGAGGGTAGGGCAGTTGACGTGGTGGACATGGACTTCAGTAAAACCTTTGATAAGGTTCCACATGGTATGCTATAGGACAAAATGCGGAGGCATGGGATCGAGGGAGATTTAGCACTTTGGATTAGAAACTGGCTTTCTGTAAGAAGACAATGAGTGGTGGTTGATGGAAAATATTCAGCCTGGAGTCCGGTTACAAGTGTTGTACCTCAAGGATCTGTTTTGGGACCACTGCTGTTTGTCATTTTTATAAATGACTTGGTCCCAGGCACAGGTGGATGGGTTAGTAAGTTTGCAGATGACACTAAAGTCGGTGGAGTGGTGGACAGTGTGGAAGAATGCTGCAGGTTGCAGGGAGACTTGGATAAACTGCAGAATTAGGCCGAAAGGTGGCAAATGGAGTTTAATACGGATAAATGTGAGGTAATTCACTTTGGGAAGAATAATAGGAAGGCAGAATACTGGGTCAATGGAAAGTTTCTTGGTAGTGTAGATGTGCAGAGGGATCTTGGTGTCCATGTACATAGATCCCTGAAAGTTGCCACCCAGGTTGATAGTGCTTTTAAAAAGGCTTATGGTGTGTTAGGTTTTATTGGTATAGGGATTCAGTTCCAGAGCCATGATGTCATGCTGCAACTGTACAAAACACTAGTGCGGCCTCACTTGGAATATTGTGTGCAGTTCTGGTCGCCCCATTACAGGAAGGATGTGGAAGCATTGGAAAAGGTGCAAAGGAGATTTACCAGGATGTTGCCTGGTCTGGAGCGAAGGCCCTGTGAAGAAAGGCTGAGGGACTTGGGTCTGTTCTCATTCGAGAGAAGGCGGCTAAGAGGGGATTTAATAGAGGCATACAAGATGATCAGAGGATTAGATAGGGTGGACAGTGAGAGTCTTTTTCTGAGGATGATGACTTCAGCTTGTACAAGGGGGCATAGCTACAAAGTGAGGGGTGATAGATTTAAGACAGATGTCAGAGGCAGGCTCTTTACTCAGAGAGTGGTAAGGGCGTGGAACGCCCTGCCTGCCAATGTTGTGAACTCAGCCGCATTAGGGGCATTTAAACAGTCCTTGGATAAGCATATGGATAATGATGGGATAGTGTAGGGGGAGGGGCTTAGATTAATTCACAGGTCGGCGCAACATCGAGGGCCAAAGGGCCTGTTCTGATCTGTATTGTCCGAGCTTCACCTGCCAGTGGGAACATCCTCTCTACTTCTACCTTATCTATTCCCTTCATAATTTTATATGTTTCTATAAGACCCCCCCCCCTCAATCTTCTGAATTCCAATGAAAATAATTCCAATCTACTCAGTCTCTCCTCATAAGCCAACCCCCCTCAACTCCAGAATCAACCTAGTGAACCTCTTCTGAACCCCCTCCACTACCAGTACATCCTTCCTCAAGTAAGGAGCCCAAAACTGCACACAGTACTCCAGGTGTGGCCTCCCCAGCACCTTGTACAGCTGCAAGATAGCCTCTCTGCTTTTAAACTCAATCCCTTTAGCAATGAAGAACAAAATTCCATTTGCCTTCCTAATTACTTGCTGTACCTACAGACCAACCTTCTGTGATTCCTGCACTACATCACCCAGGTGCCTCTGCATAGCAGCATGCTGCAACTTTTTAACCATTCAAGTAATAATCCTTTTTGCTATTACTCCTACCAAAATGTATGACTTCACATTCATTTACATTGTATTCCATCTGCCAGACCTTTGCCCACTCACTCAATGTATCTATATTCCTCTGCAAAGTTTCACAGTCCTCTGCACACTTTGTTCTGCCACTCATCTTAGTGTCACCTGCAAACCTTGATACCCTACACGTGGTCCCCAACTCCAAATCATCTATATAAATTGTAAATAATTGCAGTCCCAACACCAATCCCTGAGGTACACCACTAGTCACTGATCGCCAGCCAGAATAGCACTCATTTATCCCCACTCTTTGCTTCCTGTTAGTCGACCAATCCTCTATCCATGCTAATACTTAACCCCTAATGCCATGCATCCTTATCTTGTGCAGCAGCCTCTTGTGCGGCACCTAGTGGAAGGCCTTTTAGAAATCTAGGTACACCACATCCACTGGGTCCCCAATGTCCACCGGCTCGTAATGTCTACATAGAATTCCAAAATATTTGTGAAGCATGACCTGCCCTTCATGAACCCATGTTGCATCTGCCCAATGGAACAATTTCTATCGAGATGCCTTGCTATTTCTTCCTTGATAATATACTCAAGCATCTTCCCCACTACAGAGGTTAAGCTAACCGCTCTATCATTCCCCATCTTTTGTCGACATCCATTTTTAAACAATGGTGTCATGTTTGCTGTTTTCTAATCTCCTGGGACTGCCCCAGAGTCCAGCAAATCTTGGAAAATTATCGCCAGTTCACCTGCTATTTCTCCCACCGTCTCTTTTAGTACCCTGGGATGCATTCTATCAGGGCCAGGAGACTTGTCAATCCTTGGCTCCATTAGCTTGCCTAACACTTCCTCTTCAGTAATAATGATTGTTTCCAGGTCCTCACCTACCTCCATCTCTTTGTCAATTACTGGCATGTTATTGGTGTCCTCCACTGTGAAGACTGATACAAAATACCTGTTCAATGCCTTGGCCATTTCATCATATCCCAGAACTAAATTCCCCTTCTCATCCTCTAAAGGGCCAACGTTTACTTCAGCCACTCTTTTTCATTTTATATATTTATAGAAACTTTTGCTATCTGTCTTTAGATTCTGTGCTAGTTTTTTCTCATGTTCTATCTTACTTTTCTTTATAGCTTTTTTTGTGGCTTTCTGTTGACCCTTAAAGTTTTCCCAATCTCTAGTTTCATGCTGTTTTTGGCCATTTTGTATGCTTCTCTTTCAATTTGACAGCCTCCCTTATTTCCTTAGACACCCATGGCAGATTACCCCATTTCTTACAGTCCTTCCTTTTCACTGGAATATACTTTTGCTGAGCACTTTGAAAAATTCTTTTGAAAGTCCTCCACTGCTCATCAACTGTCCCACCATAAAATCTTTGTTTCCAGTCTACTTTAGCCAAGTCCTCCCTCAGTCTATTGTAGTCCCCCTTGTTCAAGCACAGGACCCAGGTGTTGGATTTTATCTTCACACTCTCCATCTGTATTCTAACTTCAACCATACTGTGATCACTCCTTCCAAGAGGATCCCTAACTAGGAGGTCATTAATTATTCCTGTCTCATTACACAGGATCAGACCTAGAATAGCTTACTCCCTTGTGGTTCCATTACATACTGTTCCAGAAAACTATCACGGGTACACTCAATAGACAATAGGTGCTGGAGTAGGCCATTTGGCCCTTTGAGCCAGCACCATCATTCATTATGATCATGGCTGATCATCCACCAATCAGCATCCTGTTCCTGCCTTATCCCCATAACCCTTGATTCCACTATCTTTAAGAGCTCTATCCATCTCTTTCTTGAAAGTATCCAGAGAGTTGGCCTCCACTGCCTTCTGGGGCAGAGCATTCCACATATCCATCACTCTCTGGGTGAAGACGTTTCTCCTCAACTCTGTTCTAAATGGCCTACCCCTTATTTTTAAACTGTGTCCTCTGGTTCAGCACTCACCCATCAGCGGAAACATGCTTCCGGCCTCCAGCGTGTCTGATCCCTTAATAATCTTATACATCTCAATCAGAACCCCTCTCATCCTTCTAAACTCAAGTGTATACAAGCCCAGTTACTCCAATCTTCCAACATATGATAGTCCCACCATTCCTGGAATTGACCTCATGAACCTACGCTGCACTCCCTCAATAGCAAGAATGTCCCTCCTCAAATTTGGAGACCAAAACTGCACACAATACTCCTCTCTGTAATACTGCACTCAACGAATTCCTCCTCAAGGCTACCCTGACCAAGCTGGTTTGACCAATCTACATGTAGATTAAAATCCCCCATGATAATTGCCGTACCATTTTTACAGGCATTAGTTATTTCTTTGTTTATTGCCCACCCAAACATGATGTTATTATTTGGTGGCCTATAGACTACACCGATCAGTGACTTTTTCTTAGAATTTCTCATTTCCATCCAAATGGATTCAACCTCATTCTCCATAGAACCCATGTTATCTCCCAGCGCCGCCCTGATGTCATCCTTGAATATCAGAGCTACACCACCTCCCTTACCTTCCTCTCTGCCCTTCCGAATAGTCTGGTAACCCAGGATATTTAACTCCCAGTCATGACCATCCTGTAATCATGTCTCCATAGTGTCTACCAAATCATATTCATTCGTGATGATTTGTGCCGTTAACTCAGCAACTTTGTTACAAATGCTACGAGCATTCAGGTAAAGTGCCTTTGTGCTAGCGGGGAGAATAGCCTCAATTCTACTCAATCTATCAACTGTGTTATCCGCACTTATGCTTTATCTCTTTCTGATGTTAGCTAATCCATCCTCAATCTATGTTAATCATATTATCTCCTGCACCACGAGATCTAATCTGAAACGATGACTTTCCTGCTCCTCTGATGCTGCCTGGCCTGCTGTGTTCCTCCAGCTCCACACGGGGTGACTGACTCCAGCATCTGCAGTTCTTACTATCTTTGATGTGGCACTGTGTTAAATGCCTCTTTGAAAATTCAAATGCCTTTTGTCTGTGTCACTTGTTACTTTCTCAATGATCTCACAGGAAAATGTGCACGTGTATTCTGCGGCTTAATCCTCCAGGCATTTGCATTCTTATCCCAAATAGGAATGTAAACTGGACGCACTCAAGTGTGGCCATGGCAGATCTCCTCACCAATGGCACCACAGCACCCTCAAGCTGCATGATGTGGTAACTACATAATCCACCCTTAGCACAAAGTTGGCAAGTCGGTAGATAAAAACAAAATGAAACTTGATCAGAAAATTGCAGTCTTTAAATGGGATACTGCTTTAAGATTCTCACATCAAAGAGGCTTTACAACTTCAATTTATAGAGTTTCTCACAAACCTTTCCTGCATTTGACAAGCTGATCAGATTCTGGCTCAGGAGTCTTCACTGGGTAATAGAGAGAGATTTGTCAGTAAGCAACCGCCCTGGCTGTATGTTTGTGTGTACGTTTGTGCATGTGTACATGTGTCAGTGTCCGTGAGTAAAAGTTATCCGCATCAGCAATGCTATGACATACTGCTAGAGCAGGCAATACTTGAATCCAGGCCTAAGATAACACAGCGTGGAGCTAGAGGAACACAGCAGGCCAGGTAGCATCAAAGGAGCAGGAAAGGTGACATTTCAGGTCGGGACCCATCTTCAGAAATGGGGGCGGGGGAAGGGAGCTCCGAAAAAAATGGGGGTGGGGTGGGGCTGGGGAAGGTAGGTGGGAATTGGTCAGTGAGGTGGGAGGTGCAAGTAGGTGGGAGAGATGATGGCCAGGTTGTGTCAGGTCAAGGAGGCGGAGATGAGAGGGAGGGTTGATCATGGGATGAGGCCAGGGGGTGGGGAGATTTTGAAACTAGTAAAGTCCATCCACATTGAGACCGTTGGATTAAGAACATAGAACAGTACAGCACAGTACAGGCCATTCGGCCCTCCCGTTGTGCCAACCTATTATCTTACTAAGGTCAATCTACCCTGCATACAAAACATTTTACTATCCTCCATGTGCCTATCCATGAGTCATTTAAAAGTCTCTAAAGTATCTGACTCCACTCCCACGGCCAGCAGCACATTCCACACGCCCACCACTCTCTGCGTGAAGAACTTACCTCTGACATCTCCCCTATACCTTCCCCCAATCACCTTAAAATTATGCCCCCTCGTAATAGTCATTTCTGCTCTGGGAAAAAGTCTCTGACTATCCACTCTATCTATGCCTCTCATCATCTTGTAAGCCTCTATCAGGTCACCTCTCATCCTTTTTCGCTCCAAAGAAAAAAGCCCTAGCTTCCTCACCCTTTCGAGAATGATATGTCTACAAAGTCAGTTTGAGTTGAGGTCTGGAACAAGAAAGGAGCAGTCACTTTGTTAGGGGTTTTTTTTTTACAGACCACTTAATAGTTGCACAGAAGTAGAGGAGCGGATTGGGAGGCAGACACTGGAAAGGTGCAGAAGTCACAGGGTTGTGGTCATTGGGGCCTTCAACTTTCCAAATATTGATTGGAAACATTTTAGTTGTAATAGTTTAGATGGAGCAGATTTTGTCCAATGCGCTCAGAAAGGATTCCTGACACAGTATGCATATAGACCAACACGAGGAGAGGCCACTTTAGATTTGGTGCTTGGTAATAACCGGGCCTGGTGTTAGACCTGTTGGTAGGAAAGCATTTTGGCAGTAGTGATCATAACTCTGTTACTTTTATAACAGTCATGGAAAAGGATAAATACATACAGCAGGATAAGGTTTATAATTGGGGGAAGGATAATTACAATTTGGTTAGACAAGAGCTGGGTAACATAAATTGAGAACAGATGCTGTCAGGGAGGAGCACTGTTGAAATGTGAAGGTTATTTAAGGAACGATACTGTATGTGCTTGATATGTTTGTCCCTAACAGGCAGGGAGGATGCAGTCGATTGAGGGAGCCTTGATTCTCAAGAGAGGTCGAATGACTGGTTAAGAGGAAGAAGGATGCTTATGTAAGGTTTAGCAAACAAGGAACAGAAAAGGCTCTAGAAGGATACAAGTTATCCAGGAAGGAGCTGAAGGAGGAGCTTAGGAGAGCTAGATAGGAGATTTGGCAGATAGGATCAAGGAAAACTCCAAGGCGTTTTACACGCACGTGAGGAATAAGTGAATGACAAGAGAAAGGGTAGGGCCGATCAAGGATTGTAAAGGGAATTTGTGCACAGAGCATAAGGAAATAGGAGGTCCTTAATGAATACTTTTCTTCGGTATTCACAACTGTGAGGGACTTAGTTGCAGAGGAGTACAGTGTGAAACAGGCTGGTAGGCTCGAGGAGGTCAATGTTAGTAAGGAAGATGTGCTACAAATTTTGAGGAAGTTGAAGATAGATAAGTCCCCTGGGCCTAATGGGATTTATCCAAGGATTCTGTGGGAAGCGAAGCAAGAGATCGCAGGGTCTTTGGCAGTGATCTTTTCGTCCTCACTGTCCACTGGTATAGGGCTGGATGATTAAAGAGAGGCAAACGTCATTTGATCAAAAAAAGAAATAGGGATAACCCCAGAAATTACAGGCCAGTTACTCTATCAGTGATGGGCAAATTATTGGAAAGGGTTCTGAGAGACAGGATTTATGATCACTTAGAAAGGCACAGTTTGATTCGTGATAGTCACCTTGGATTTGTGAGGAGTAGATCATGCCTCACAAACATTATTGAATTTTTTGAAGAGGTGACCAAACATGTGGATGAAGGTGGAGCAGTGGATGTGGTATACATGGATTTAAGTAAGGTGTTTGATAAGGTTCCCCACGGTAGGCTCAAGCAAAAGATAAGGAGGCATGGGATAGGGGGAAATGTGGGAGATTCGATTCAGAATAGGCTGACCCTTAGGAGACAAAGGGTGGTAGTGGATGGAAAATATTCAACATGGTGCTCAGTTATGAGTGGTGTACCACAAGGGTCCACTCCTATTTGTGACTTTTGGATGAAGGAATAGAAGGGTGGATTAGCAAGTTCGTGGATGAATCAAAAGGTGTGTGATGTTGTTGATAGTGCAGAGAACTGTTCTAGGGTACAAAGGCACATTGACAGGATGCAGAGCTGGGCTGAGAATTGGCAGATGGAGTTTAACCCTGAAAAGTGAGGTAATTCATTTTAGAAGGACAAACTTGAAGGCAGAATTCAGGGCAAACGGAAAGATTAGAACCAGGGGACTTCTCAGTCTTTCAAAACCTATTAGTTTTCCTACTGTTTCTTCTCTACAGATAGTTATTTTACATCCTGCTTAGCCCCTTGCTTATGTAGTATTTATGGAATACTATTAGAGTCTTCTACTATGAAGATTGATTCAAAATATTCATTCAGCTCCTCTACCACTTCCAGATTCCTCATCAGTTTCCCAGCCTCATTTTTCTGATGAAAGGTCTAGGCCCGAAACATCAGCTTTTGTGCTCCTGAGATGCTGCTTGGCCTGCTGTGTTCATCCAGCTCCACACTTTTAACATCGGATTCTGCAGCATCTGCAGTTCCCATTATCTCTGCTCTCATTCTCTAAAGGGCTTGTGTTTACTTTTGCTTCTCTTTGTTTTTATATATTTACACATAAATACATATTTACTGTGCATTTTACATTACTTGTTAATTTCCTTCAGTTTTTTTAACCCCACCTTGTATACAAGAGCTACAAACTTTGTCTTTTAGCATCATAAAGTTGTACAGCACAGAAACAGGCCCTTTGGTCCAATTTGTCCACGCCAACCAGATATCCTAAATTAATCTAGTTCCGTTTGCCAGCGTTTAGCCCATATCTCTCTAAACCCTTCCTATTTATGTATCCATCCAGATGTCTTTTAAATGAGGTAACTGTACCAGCCTCCACTTCCTCTGGCATCATGCACGCACCATGCTGTGTCTGAAAAAGTCGCTCCTTGGGTCTCTTTTAAATCTTTCCCCTCTCAGACTAAGCCTCTGCCCTCTAGTTTTAGACTGCCCCACCCTGGCAAAAACACCTCGATTATTTACCCTATCCATACCTCCCATGATTTCATAATCCTTTATCATGGTGTCCCGCAGTCTCCAACACTCCAGGGAAATAGCCCCAGCCATTGCAGCCTCCCCCTATAGCTCAAACCCTCCAACACCAGCAACATCCTTGTACATCTTTCCTGCACACTCTCATGTCTAACAGCTGTCTTGTAGCAGGGAGACAGGAACTGAATGCAGTATTCCAAGAAGCCTCAACTTTTTACCGATCCCCCCCCATCCCACCCCACCACCATTACCTTTCAGGCTTTTTGCTGCTATTGTCTTACACTTGTATACTATCCTTGCCTCTCACTTCGTGGATTACAATCAAAAATATTTCCCATGCAATACTGCCATGACCTGCTTTGCTTCGTACCCCACCTCCTAAAACCCTCCTGTTAAAAATATTCTCTGCAGCCCAGGTCTTTGGTTTGCCAGGACACTGGGACCAGAAGAGGTCAAATGAAGCCTGTCTCACTGGAAGAACTCCTTTCTATCTCTAGATTGATGTTACAGTCTCAATAATCCTTTATCATGTTATCAATAAGTGAAAAGTATTCCTCCCACCATTCACTGAAAGCCATGTATTTAACTCTTGACTTTAATTATCCCATGTCAGTTTAGAAGCAATAGCACACAGCAACCAGATTCGTTATTCAGATTAATAGAAAACAAATAACTATGTATGCTGGAGATCTGAAACAAAAGCAAAAATTGCTGGAGAAACTCAGCAGGGCTGGCAGCACCTATGTAGAGAAAAACAGTTAACATTTTAAGTCCGGTGACCCTTCTTCAGATTCTTCCTGATCACCTCATGTCTTTCTTCACCAAGGTCAGGGCTGTTTTCTGGGGACTGGTTCAAAATAAAAAATACATTTGCAGAATAGATCTTTATTTCCTCAAAAATGCATAAAGAAATTTAGTTTGACATGCAACAGATTTGAAACTAATCAGAAACACAGATTATAAAATATTGATAGACATTTCCTTCAGTTATTGCAGGACAGTATGCAGTTTTTCACTGGATTGATCTACACAGGTAAGACAGGTCAAATAGCCTCAATCTACGCCACAAGTTTCTGAAAGTACTTCTGACTGCCACATTAAAAAAAAACAAATGTCTTGATGTATTTTAACAAAGTCTGACATAATTCTAAAGTCATTTCTAAAATAATTTGTGAAGAAAAATTACAAAAAATGTTAATCAATGATTAGAGGATATTTGATGGTACCAAACTCCCACTAGGTTTTTCCCACACTCAAGGCAGCTGTCCCACCATCCCTTCAGTCGAGAGTTGGCTATCCTTGCACAGGTCGAGATTGCTATCTTCCTCCGATGACTGCTCGGCTAGCAGGCACAAGTCCGACTTTAGCATGGGTCCCATCTCCAGTCAGGCAGAACTGAACACTGCACACTCAAGTCTACTGCTCTACACAATGCCATCCAGAAGTAGGCTGCAGATTAATATTAGCAATGGGAAAGAATGAAATGGTGACAAGTGGCATTTAAAAACTTACTGGACCACTTAATTGCCTGTACGTTCTTCCCCCTCCTTTTAAAATCTTACACAGCAAGGAAAGCGGTTGCATAATAAAGCTGATGTGAAACTGGAACGATGCAAAGCCACCTCTAAATCAAGGCTGGTTTGTCCTTGAAAATACAAGGACACACTGCAGTTGTGTTAACGTAAAGTTGTTGTGTCACCCGAGCAATGAGTTATTAACACACGCTACAACACTGCTCCATATTTAACAGTCTAGAAGTTAGAATGAAAAGTAATATCAATGGGTTTTTTCATCCTTTCTAACTGTATGACGACTGGTATACTACAGTCACTGACACTGCATTCAACAAATGAGGCAGATTCCACAGGCCATGTAGACAAATGGCCAGGTAACAAAACATGTAAAGCAAAAGCTGGTCACAGATAAATTATACTTGCTCTGAAAAAAGAAAAGTCCCTGTTGCTATTATTGAGACACTTTCTTTTAAAATCTATCAATGTACTAATAAGTTTTGAAAAAAGGTCCCGCCTCTGAGAGCTGACATTACAATGATCAAGAGTCGTCTTGTGAAATCTGTCATGCTAGCAAATAAAAATTGGAAAAAAAATGTGAATTAATATCCTCTTTGCAGCAACACAGGAGGAGCAGTAGGTCATTAGTCCCTCTGGTTTATTGCCATATTCCATTACTTCATCTGTCTTTCATCCTCACTTTCCCTCATTTGATCAACATACCTTTGTATTGTACCAAATGTTCTAAATTCAAGTCAATTTTATGAGTTCAAACTACACAATAAAGGCGCTAGTTTGAGTAACATACTGACATTCCTGTTCATTAATGGCATTCTGCTCAAACACACACACACACGATTGTGCAGGAATTTTGGGAGCAAAATGGTGGATTCATGCAGTTTATGTACAAAAACAGAACATGCTGGTAATTTCCTATAAATGCTTATGCTCTCTCACATTTGTAAAATTTGTTCAGCTACGTGCAAGTCAACCATTCTGGTACAGCCTTGTGAATGCAGGTGTAATCACAAGAAAAACACAAGGAGGCTTCATATCATGCTTAACCACAGCAAATGAACCACTGGGTAAGCATGGCCTCAGCCATATTGTGGGGCCCTTATTAGCATGAATGAGATTTCCTGCTGGCTCCTACCACGCGCTTCCCTGAAAATAGTTACTAATCTTCCTAAAGTGCTTCTGAAATTGATGAAGGTGGTTATAAAAGGCGCTGATTTAGAGTCAGGCCACTGTTGTGAAGTGATGTCGTTTCATCTACACGTTACACAACAATTCCATTGCAGAAATAGGAACAGGACCAAGCTATCCAAACTATCGAGCTGTCATTCACTGGGATCAACAAAAACAGGAAGAGATATATAACCAGTACCTGCAGCAGTAATCATCCACTTTACTGCCCACAGTCAAAACAAACCGGCCTTAACATCCTTCCAAACTCGGAAATCCACGCACTAAATCTTTGTCATGTGAGCAGTTTCATTTTAGTACTCACCTCAAAGCTGCAAGTTCCTCGTCTCTACATTTTATGAAGCTTAATGTTTAAGACAAGTCACCATGCTTACCTGGGTTGCTCTCAAAAGTATTTTGGTGACTCTCATCACTTGGACATACAATATTTAGGGTTTTGGTGCTGAATTCCTATCAAATAGATAGAAGACCGATTATTTTCTTTAAATTCCTGACACCTTTCCACACCACCACACACACACTTAGTGATGAGGCTACCTAAGATAAACAACAATACAAATTGCTGGAAAAGCTCAGCAGGTCTGGCAGCATCCGTGGAGACAAATCAGAGTTAACTTGTTGGGTCCAGGTGACCTTTCCTCAGAACTGTACTGATGTGGCTGCCAAACATTTCTACTGCAGCAATTTCACAGACTCATTTTTAGCCAGTGCACAAGATATGCACTGAGGTCACCTATGTCCCCAGGAGACATTTTCTAGAAACAAGAGCAGGAGCAGGCTATCTAAACTATCGAGCTGGCATCCACTTGGATCAACAAATACAGGAAGAGATATATAACCAGCGTCTGCAGCAGTAATCATCCACTTTATTGCTCAAAATCAAAACAAACCCCTTTAACATTCTTCCAAAGTCTGAAACCCCATGTGCTGTTCAGAAATGTTACTAGGCACCTTTGGAGCAGGTGGGATTTGAACCTGGACCTCCTGGCTACCAATGCACCGCAAGAGCCCTCTGGTGTCCTCAGGAGTTTATTGTTCACAAATTAAGAGTTCATTTAGAATCCCAATTACAGAGCTCTCACTAACCTGGCTCCTTCACAGACCCCCAACTCCAGGTCACTCAGCAAAGAAAAACATCAGCTCAGAGATCTTTGCCCAGGTACACTCACTGTAAACTGCTGGGACATAGAAATCTTGGGACACTTTCATCATAAGGTTTGATCTGTCACTTTGTTTGAACTGGAGACAGATTTTTTTCTTCCTAGAACCTCCCCTTTCCCCAAAGGGCTAGTCTATCTCCCTCTATGAGCTAACTAAGTGCCAGGGTGAAGATTTCACCCTTTGACCAGTCCAACTTCTTTGTGTAAAGTTATGCTGTATGAGAGAGTATGGCCTCTTGCTCTTGAGGTTAGCACACTTATATTACCCTGAATGTGAACATTCCTCCCAATACCAGCAGAATAGGCATGAATGTCAAGGGGCTAGAACTTCCACACCAGTTTGAAGCTTATTACTTGTTCTGGTTCTGAATAAATTTGACAAGAAGATCATCAGACTAGATTTTTGTACATTATCTGGAAAGCAGGGCAAAGGGGGTTAATCAGATGAATGCTAATGTAATTAGAAAACATGTAAGGGTTGCAGAGTTTTGATAGTAATATTATAAATAATAAAGAGTCCTAAACAGAGCAGACAGAGAGAAACTATTGCCTTCAAAGTGAATGGTAAAAGCAGCAAAAGACAACAGAAGGCAAAATCCTGCCTTTCGCTAAGCACAGTTTATGGTTAGGATCGAGAATGCACTGCCTGAGAATGTAATGGAGACAGATTTAATGGACACTTCCAAAAGGGAACTGTGTAAATGCCTGAAGGGAAAGCATGTACAAAAGATTGAGAGGAACAATTGGGGATTGGGATGAGATTATATTGCTTTTGCTATCAGGCAGCACTAGTTAGATGGGCCGACTGCCATCCTTCTGTGTTCTGCTATGATCCTATTGTGCATTAGCTTTGAGCAGTCCCTTTAGACTCGCTTCATCCGCCAATTAAAACTTATGTCTCTCAGTGCATAGTCAAGTTTAACACACTATTTAACACTTGGATCACAAAAATCAATTCCTTTTGTTCCAAAATGTGAGTAGGTCCTGCAAAGTACAGTGATGTTAGAACATCAAAAATGGGTTACAGCACAGAAGAAAACCATTGTGCACCATCCACAAGATCACTCTTCCACTAAATTGTTAACCAAGGCATGACATTTAAAATTGAATAAATAAAATGCATATTTTAAAAATCCTTCAATAATAATAATAGTAAAAAAGAAATTAAAATCCTAGTCAACAGTTTGCGCATTGAAACTAAAGTAAACAACAATAGACCATTTAACTTCAAGGTAATTCAGGGCAAAACCATTACTTCATTGTTGTTGGGTGCAAAGCTCTGGAGAACTCTATCTAACGTAGTCTTCTGATAAGATCGTCAGCACAGAGACTACAGTGGTTCAGGCAGATCCTCCCATCATCTTTTTGGGCACCAGGGAAGGGCAATTTATGCCAGCTTTGCCACCTACGTAAATACGAAACAAATTAAATAATGCTCATAATACAGATCATGTTTCAGCACCTCCCCTCCTCTGCCCTAATCTTGGAGTGGGATTGCTGGATGGTCGAAGGGTTGACTTTGCTTGCATCAGCAGACCTTGACGCTGACAATGGGAAGCTATTACCAATTAGCTCATGCAAGCACACAATGCCATTCTTACAATTATCATCCCATCAGGGTGCAACTTCAAGTGCGTGCAAGTCTCAATCCGGCCTTTGCCAAAAAATTCATCCTGCAAAATAAAAAAGGCAAACTTACCATGTAATGGGGGTCCTGTATCACCTGAAGCATTTCTATGATTCAAACATAAGCATGGAGATTTTTATTCCTTTTAGCTGGCTCAGACATGACATCTGAATGGCTTTTCTCTGCGTCTAATTATTCCATTGTCTCTGAGTCAGAGTTAACACACTATTTAACACATGGATCACTAAAATCAATTCCTTTTGTTCCAAAATGTGAGTAGGTCCTGCAAAGTACAGTGATGTTAGAACATCAAAAATGGGTTACAGCACAGAAGGAAAACATTGTGCACCATCCACAAGTTATTAAAATAACTAAGTTCACCAATTCCTATTCTTCCATACTTGTCCTTCAGCACATTTTCACCTGTGTTGCATCACACAGCACAGAAAAGATGGATTTGAATAATTTGGGCACCCTTATTGCAGGAGGAAGGAGGGTGATTATGTAGTTTGGTTGTAAAAACAGGGCACGACTTTAGCCCAACTTCAGAATGAAACAAAAGCCAGCCTACTGAAACAGGTGAGGTCAGACAAATCACATCGCCTTTCCTCCCAGACAGTATAACTACATTTGGAAATGTGAACCATAGAATTAAATTCTGACACTTGATCCCCTGAACTGCCCCGAGAATAATTGTTAATCTTGAGTATTCAGGACTAAAAAGTCATCCTGTTGAAGCTGTTGTCTAGCATTTGTCAGAACTGAAACACAAAAATAGCACATATAATCTTAAATTGATGTTTGTGCTAAAAATTACATGATCAGGATTGTTTAGTAAGTGTTGTTCAATCATGGACTCATATCTAAAGTTGATCTAAGTTTGCAACATGACTTACTAACACCTGCTAAAAGCTACATTTATTCATAAATGGGGCATTGTCCTTCTTAAATAGAAAGAAGGTGTTCTTCACTGTGCCTTTTTCAATTAAATACAAGGTTATGGGACAAATATCCCCTGGTACATTCAGCTTAGCAACGCCATGATCAATTTTCCTATTTTGAATCGAAACAAAAGCTCAGGGGTCAACTGCTCCTCCAAGCATTCTCCACGCAGCGCCTTGCCAACCATTCTATGCCCTCTCATGCATTAGTTGTTGCTCCCAGTGAGATCTGGTATTCTTGCAAGTCTGTCCTGACGCACAAGACAAAATCTTTCAACACTGAAGACTCACTTCTGTCAAAACAGTTAAACATGAATATGAATCCGGTACCTACAATGCAAGGTGAAAGAACTTAAGGTCCAGCTGCCTGGACAAAGGATTTCTAACTTAACATGTAGACAATCTGCTAAACTCACCATTTGTATTATAGAAAGTCATTTAGCATTAGTACCATCTTTGCATTTATAAATAAAACGTATGTATTTATACATACTTCTCCCTTTTCCTATTAGAAGTTGCTAACATCCACACTTAGAATGGAGCCTGCACATGTAAACCTCTCATCTCCTAGTTACACCTCTTCAAAATGGTGACACTGCAATACCATTACTGGTAACAGTGTGTCAATGACAGTGAGGCAGGTGCTCACAGGCAATTGCCATCATAAACTCAGATGTAGTAATTTATAGCAGAAAGACAAAAGTAACAGCAGAATGCATGACTTTGAGATAAGGGTTGAATACATCCACATTTCACTTGTCCAATGGCTCTCTGCCTGTAAACCAGCTTTTCTTGAAAATTAACTTATCATCTTGACTTCTTCATTGAACACCACATGACTTCAATGTTCATATAGTTCTAGAGTCCCACACTGATCTTGTAGCTTCACATTAAGCATTTGTAAAGTAACACACTGTAAAGAAGTCATTACATTCCTCTCCTCTTAAAAAATTCATTTGGGAATGGGGACCAACTTATGTTCCCATCTTGAAGTCTCAAGAGATTTGTTTATGTGGTGATGACGACAATATTATTAAACATACTGAAGGCACATTTGAGAATACTTAGTTGTGATTCCTTTCCATCAGTGTGAATGGGTCCTTGATCTCCAGTACTCGAGTATCAAACTCCACAATCAGGCTGTTTCTCAGCGAGTTTTCTCGACAATATCTGATGCGTGGACAGAAAGGCCACCCCTAAGTGGAAGAGAATCTGCCAAACGTTCCTCAGTCCAAATAAATAAGAATTGCATATACAAATGAGGATAAACGCTCCAGCTGTCTTGACCATCCTTGTTGAGACGAAGAACAAGTACAGGTAACACTGGAAAGGGAATGGATGCAACCATTTTTTTAAAAAGTGATAAAATGCTTGGTGCAAATCAAAACAAAAACCTTGTTTATTTCACACAAGTCAGCTGAAGTGCTCAGATATTAACCCAACATAGAAACTGGTCAAGACAGCAAAACACAAAATCATGAAATCATTTTATTTTAGTTTGTTCAGTAATCCTCTGCAGGCCTGAACTCCTCTTGTCACAGAAGGAGGCATTCAGTCCTACATCACTATTCACGAAGATCCTGACTCATCTGTAATTCTTCATTGGTCAGCCGTTCATCACTATCATGCGATACTCTTAACTAAGAAAACTCTACCGATCTCAGTTTTGAGTATGTCAGCTCATCATGTGTTTCCCAACCTTTCAGAGGAACAGAGTTCCAGATTTCCACTATCCTGTTATTTTAAGAAATACCTTTTCTTCATCAGTTATAATTAGAGCAAGATGTTTATATTCTACTTGACTGTATCCCTTTATCATTTTAATCATGCGAATTATTTCAGCTCCTCAATCATCTATACTCAAGGAAATGCAAGCCATATTTATACAACGTGTTCTAATAATTTCCTCCATTAACTTTGGTATTACTCGAATCTGTGCTGCAAACCAATAACACTTTCCTGAGGTGTGGTCAAAGGCTGTGGTCACTGGTGTCTAAAGCAAAACCTAATACTGTAGCTGTGGTCTGACTGGGTCTTGCTTGACAAGGGAAATGACCACTGCAAGTGTCACTTTCCCCATTTTGGCCCACATAAGATAACATCAGTAAAATGTATCAGAATTCTTAACTAACTAATCAAAGATTATTGTGGGAGCTCTAAATGTGAAGTTGTGGTCACAATCAGGTCAGCGTGTTCTTATTAATCGACTCGAGGAGCCGACTGGCTTGTTCCTGCTCCTAAATTGCACGCCTGTATGAGAAGAATAATATACAATACAATATCCTTTTATTGGCACGCGTGCCCGTTGTAGGAGTACAGTGAAACATTTTTACAATGTCTGCCTTCTTATGGCAACACCTTATCTATGAGTACCTAGGTACAATTCTTGGATACAGCAGGATAAAGGGATCAGTGCCATCCAGTTGTCAGCAAGACTGAAGAACTTACTAAAGAGAGAAGGAGGAAGAGAGGTGACCTGATCGAGGTGTACAAGGTAATGAGAGGCATGGATAGAGTCAATAGCCAGTGGCTTTTCCCCCAGGGCAGGATTGACTGCCACGAGGGGTCATAGTTTTAAGGTGTTAGGAGGAAGGTATAGAGGAGATGTCAGAGGGAGGTTCTTCACCCAGAGAGTTGAGAGCGCATGGAATACTTTGCCAGTGATAGTCGTGGAAGCAGAGTCATTAGTGACATTTAAGCAACTGCTGGACATGCACATGGACAGCAGTGAATTGAGGGGAATGTAGGTTAGGCTATTTTATTTTTGGATTAGGAATATTCCATGGCACAACATCGTGGGCAGAAGGGCCTGTACTGTGCTGTTATGTTCTATGTTCTAAACACACAGAAGTAGGTCTTTCTCCAGTTCAGACCTCCATTACCCATGTACTAAAGTGACTGGGTAAAAAAAAATTTTGAGTTCAACAATCATCAGAAAGAGAAAAGTTTCTTTATTGGCCCCAGAAACAAGATTTGATGGCACCAGGTAAATATTAGAGATGAAAGACAGTAAATAGACAATGGACAGTATAGTAACAACACTAACAGAGAAGCAGCCGCGGGGAGTGGCATAGACAGCTAGTAATTAGGAAGGCTAATAGAATGTTGTCCTTATTGCAAAGGCAATGAAATAAAGAGTAGGGAGATTATGCTTCAGTTATACAGGACATGGAGGAGACCTCATGTGGAGTACTGTATACTACATTGGTCTTCTTATATAAGGAAGGCTGTAAATGCTTTGGAAACAGTTCCAAGAAGGTTTACCTGACTAGAATGGGCAAATGGTCTTGAGGAAAGGTTGGACAAACTAGGCTGGTATCTGGTGTAGGTTTGAAGAGCAACAGGGAACTTAATCCGAACAGCTAAGGTCCTGAGTGGTATACTGTATATTATCTTACATTTACAGCCCCTTGTCCTGATCTCACCCTCATGTGGAAATATCTTCAGCACACATAACTTATCAAACCCTTGCACAATTTGAAGAATGTCCATTAGGTCAACCTCAGCCTTTACTTTTCTGGAAGCCATCCCTGCTCTCGGATCAAATAGTTCTCCAGTGTCCTAACCACCTGCACCCTAACACTTTGATGTATGTAGGAATGTTATGCTCATTTACAGTGGCTGTACATGAAAAGATATCCGTTTAATAACAATTATAAAACAAAAATAATCTCACCTGGAATACACAGGTAATAAAAGCTACAAAAAATGCAATAACTGAGCCCTTTTCTTCATCACTGTCCTAGGAAGAAATAAAATTAACATGTAATAACAAACACCAAAACAAATTATCAGGCAGCAACAAAAGTTCGATAATTTCACTTTCAAAATTCAGACCTTTATCCTAACACAAGATAAAGGACACAGGGAAGAGATGACCCAGTGGCATTAGTCACTGGACTGTTAATCCAGAGAACCACTTGGGGCTCAAGTTCAAATCCTGCCACGGTAAATAGTGGAATTTGAATTTGGTAAAAGTCTGGCATTAAAGAGTCTAATGACCATGAAACCATCGTCAACTGTCTTCTGGTTTATTAAATGTCCTTCAGGGAAGGAAACTGCCATCCCTACCTGATCTGGCCCACATGTGACTCCCAACCCACAGCAATGTGGCCGACTCTTAATTAACCTCTGGGATGGGCAATACATGCTGGCCTAGCCAGCAAGTATCAACCCATGAATGAATGAATTTTAAAAATAAATAAATAAATAAATAAGGTTCCCCATGGTAGGCTCATTCAGAAGGTCAGGAGGAATGGGATACAGGGGAACTTAGCTGCTTGGATACAGAATTGGCTGGCCAACAGAAGACAGCGAGTGGTAGTAGAAGGAAAATATTCTGCCTGGAAGTCAGTGGTGAGTGGAGTTCCACAGAGCTCTGTCCTTGGGCCTCTACTGTTTGTAATTTTTATTAATGACTTGGACGAGGGAATTGAAGGATGGGTCAGCAAGTTTGCAGACGACACAAAGGTCGGAGGTGTCGTTGACAGTGTAGAGGGACATTGACAGGATGCAGAGATGGGCTGAGAGGTGGCAGATGGAGTTCAACCTGGATAAATGCGAGGTGATGCATTTTGGAAGGTCGAATTTGAAAGCTGAGTACAGGATTAAGGATAGGATTCTTGGCAGCGTGGAGGAACAGAGGGATCTTGGTGTGCAGATACATAGATCCCTTAAAATGGCCACCCAAGTGGACAGGGTTGTTAAGAAAGCATATGGTGTTTTGGCTTTCATTAACAGGGGGACTGAATTTAAGAGTCGTGAGATCTTGTTGCAGCTCTATAAAACTTTGGTTAGACCGCACTTGGAATACTGCGTCCAGTTCTGGGCGCCCTATTATAGGAAAGATGCGGATGCTTTGGAGAGGGTTCAGAGGAGGTTTACCAGGGTGCTGCCTGGACTGGAGGGCTTATCTTATGAAGAGAGGTTGACTGAGCTCGGTCTCTTTTCATTGGAGAAAAGGAGGAGGAGAGGGGACCTAATTGAGGTATACAAGATAATGAGAGGCATAGATAGAGTTGATAGCCAGAGACTATTTCCCAGGGCCGAAATGGCTAGCACGAGGGGTCATAGTTTTAAGCTGGTTGGAGGAAAGTATAGAGGGGATGTCAGAGGCAGGTTCTTTACGCAGAGAGTTGTGAGAGCATGGAATGCGTTGCCAGCAGTTGTGGAAGCAAGGTCATTGGGGTCATTTAAGAGACTGCTGGACATGTAAGTGGTCACAGAAATTTGAGGGTGCATACATGAGGATCAATGGTCGGCACAACATTGTGGGCTGAAGGGCCTGTTCTGTGCTGTACTGTTCTATGTTCTATGTTCTATGTTCTAAATCTCATAACATCTATTTACGAATAAACCAAGTGAGCAGGAGGCTCCAATCTGTTGGACACAATTAGTGCATGGAAGCACAGTGGCCAACAGCTATTAGATAGGGGTAAAATACTGCACATAGGAAGAAACAAAAAAAAATGTGTGGCATATAATCCATGATGGTTTGCATGTAGCTTAGAACTAAAAAGAAAATAATTCTACCAGGTATTTGTAGATTCAACATTCTAACACTATATGGCAGTAAGCAAGAAAATAACCAGGATAATGAATTATACAGTCAGAAAAAAGTTGAGCACAAGTCAGGTCAAGTCACAAACTCAAATTCAAAGTTGTTCACAAAATATTGGGAGACAGTTTGAAAAGGAGCTTGATCCTCAGTATGAGAATACTAAATTATGGTTACAGATGTGGACTTTTTGCATTGAGAGGGTGACATAGAAAAGTGACATTAGACAGGTCGGCAAGTTAGTATACTATGTATGTGGATTATTACTTCAAACTCAAAAGGAGCAGCAGTGCAATCAGCACAGGCTTAAACTAATGAGCTGCCATAAATATTGTCACAGAACTCCACTCCACACAGGAACATCAATAGGCAGAATTGACTAATGAAGGCAAAAATCCCTGAAATCATTTAACAATCTGATGCCGTAATGGAGACTATAATGTCTTTGCGGCTAGATGAGTCAAGACGAGTCAAATTTCTTCCCTCATTTATATCAATCTGGTCAATTACCAGCTATTTTTGCTGGTTGCTATGCTTTAATTTTTAAATTTTTCATCCAGATAATTCAATGAAAAAGGTTAGCAAGCTCAACTATGCCTGAATCAATACCAATTTTTAACACCCTCCAAACTAAAATAAGCATAAAATTGCTTGTTTGAAAAAAAAGACTGTATACAATCACATAGAAAGCAATATCATCTCTTACGTAGTTGATCCTGTATCTCTAAGTCAATAATCCAATAAAAGAATTGTAGAAAATATTTTAAAAATGAAAAGAGAACTTAGAAATTACATACTGCCAAAGAAAAATATTTGATCAACTGTTTGAAAAACTTCCAAATAAATCTCACTCCCCTGCTCTTTCTTGCAAGTGTCACATATATACTGAAAGAATGTAGAATCTCATGAGATGTTATTAATAAGATCCTAAGATCATGAGAAATAAGAACAAGATTAGACGATTTATCCCTTTAAAGCTCCTCCGTTATTTAATCAGATCATGGTTGATCCAATTGTAGCCATAACTAAACTTTCCTGACTGCTCCCCATAGAACTTCACTCTATTGTTCATTGAAAATCTGCCCAAGTGACTCTCATGTGTATTGTAATGCTTTCAGCTGAGTATTGAGACTCAAATGAATGCTGAGCATTAATTTAAAATCAAAATAAACCCTAAAATCCATTGAAATTCCCATCCTCATTTTCCATTACTTTGCTCCCCTCTTCCCTCCTGACTCATAGGCAACAATTCCACAAAATGCTAGTAACACTCCAACATCACAAACAAGCAACCACTGACTGGACCTGAACAATGAATGTAAACTATTCAACCTCAGGGAATTCAGTAACCTCCTCTTCCCACGCCCAATACCTTGTGTGAAAGGAAGTGAGAGACAGACAGAGACAAAAAAAAAACTGACTGAATAGATCCAAAACTGTAATCCCTGTCCAATTTTCTCCTCCCTAGCTGGATAGATAACTGGTGTTAGTTTAACTTAGCTAGGGCAGTCATAAACCAACTTGGCACATGCCAGAGATTGGAACCGGCATAATTTTCCCTGCAAATACTCATCTGTTAGCCACTGCTTAATGTTTCTCAGAATTCTGTCCCTGAAACCAATATCACTGTATGAGGGAACATTGAACTGTCAAAGATGCAGTCTTTCAGATGAGATTCAACCAAGGCTATATTTCATTGAGCCACTGGAGGGAGTTCAGAGACCATTTGTTGATTGAATTAATTCAGAGGTCTTTAGATTATCAGAAAGAATGACATTACTTTTGGATGTGAAGATCTTAGAAATTTTGGCACAAGACCAAGATCAGCTTGCAAAAGAAAGGGTTGTACCGAGCAAGCATCTTTTCCAAGCTCAGAATGTCCTCAAAGCCAATAAAGTTCTGAAGTGCAGTCACCAATACAATGCAGCAAATGCCAACTGGTGCACAGCAAGTTCCCACACACCAATTTGATAATAGCCAAACAACATTAGGTGAGGAATACACATTACCCAAGCTGTTCAGCTGCTGACAACCAATCACATGGTAGTTGATAGGCAGAGCTCCTTTGTCACTGATAACTGGTCCCCGTACACACACACACACACCAGCATATTGTTGGAACCCACAGTACATCAAGAGCTCAAAACATGTAGCCATCCTTGTAAATCTCTGGGTTTCAAAACAGTTCTTTCTCATTTCAGTTCAGTTTTATAAAGCACAAGAACAAAGACACAGAAACAGAAGTTACTGGGAAAACTCAGCAGGTGTGGCAACATCTGAGAAGGAAAGCAGAATTGACATTTTAGGTCCAGTGACCCTTCTATAGAACTGAAGACAGAGTCTTGCAGGGCACAACCTGTCAATAGCTGTCACATGAAACCCACATCTATGAACATTGGCATTCAACACATACGAGCCTCACCACATCATCATGGTACCTCACCGTTCCACTTAGCGTGTGCTTCCGTACTTCAAGCAACGCATTTGAAGTTCACGGTCATTTCTCATTATAAAGCTGTTGCCAGGGCACTTTATGCAAAGACCCAAGTACCCAGGTCGTGATTTGAACAAGGAGTCTTTGTACACTCTCTTGGTACACGCTCACTTTGTGTCTACTTCAGTATTCACGGCATCCCTGACTTGCATTCGATTTTAGCACTTTGCCCTGCTATCAGAGCTTAAAGGTTCGCAGTAGCTCTATCCCGATTTGACTTTCCAGCAAAATCCAGATGACTGCATGTCATGGTTGTCAGCGGTCATCAAGGTTCCAGACATATTGATGGACAGCACTATGCTACATCAATTTAACACCCAGACTACCAGCCAGCTGCATACATGCCATATACACGGTCTGCAGTGGCATGGTGACTCAGTGGTTAGCACTGCTGCCTCACAGGTTTGGCCCCACCCTCAGGCAGCTGTGCAAACTCCACACAGACACATTCACCTCACATCTGCATGGGTTTTCTCCTACAGTCCAAAGATGTGCAGGTTAGATGGGCTGGCTGTAGGAAATGCAGGATTACAGGAGGTACGATAGGGAGCTAAATCTGGGGGAGGTCAGTGTGGACTTGATGCGAGCAAGTGAGGGTAGATGCCACAAGCAATATGAGCCTTGGGCAGGAGATGGGTGCTGCAGCAGCAGAGATAGAATCAGTGCGAGACAGCAGATAGAAGCTGTAGCCCTATACTGGTGGCGCAGAGAAAATCATTGATCTTGTTAAGGTATTGTTGGGCATGTCTCCAGAGGGCTAAAACTGCACTGGCCCAACCTGTCAGGGTTAGGTACCACAGTCTCCTTTGCCTTTTGTGGCATGAAAAGGATGGCCCTCCTCTGGGTAACTCTGACCACCCAGAACTCCCATGACCCCATTTCAAAAAGTGGGGCACCAATTTCCTTTCAACTTCCATGTCTGGGAAAAACGTTTTGAACTATGCTAGTTTTGAACTAACTACAGGAATAGTGCCAGAAGACTGGCGGATAGCAAATGTGGTTCCTCAGTTCAAGAAGGGGAGTAGAGACAACCCTGGTAATTATAGACCAGTGAGCCTTACCTCAGTTGTTGGTAAAGTGTTGAAAAAGGTTACAAGGGATAGGATTTATAATCATCTAGAAAAGAATAATCCGCTCAGGGACAGTCAGCACGGTTTTGTGAAGGGAAGGTCGTGCCTCACAAACCTTACTGAGTTCTTTGAGAAGGTGACCAAACAGGTAGAGGAGAGTAAACCAGTTGATGTGGTGTATATGGATTTCAGCAAGGCTTTCGATAAGGTTTCCCAGAGTAGGCTACTGTACAAAATGCGGAGGAATGGGATTGTGGGAGATATAGCAGGTTGGATCAGAAATTGGCTTGTTGAAAGAAGACAGAGGGTGGTGGTTGAAGGGAAATGTTCATCCTGGAGACCAGTTACTAGTGGTGTACCGCAAGGGTCGGTGTTGGGTCCACTGCTGTTTGTCATTTTTATAATTGACCTGGGTGAGGGCGTAGAAGGATGGGTTAGTAAATCTGCAGACGACACTAAGGTCGGTGGAGTTGTGGATAGTGACAAAGGATGCTGTAGGTTGCAGAGAGACATAGATAAGTTGCAGAGCTGGGCTGAGAGATGGCAAATGGAGTTTAATGTGGACAAGTGTGAGGTGATGCACTTTGGTAGGAGTAACTGGAATGCAAAGTACTGGGCTAATGGTAAGATCCTTGGTAGTGTAGATGAGCAGAGAGATCTCGGTGTCCATGTACACAGATCTTTGAAAGTTGCCACCCAGGTTGACAGGGCTGTTAAGAAGGCATACAGTGTTTCAGCTTTTATTAATAGAGGGATCGAGTTCTGGAACCAAGAGGTTATGGTGAAGCTGTACAAAACTCTGGTGTGGCCGCACTTGGGAGTATTGTGTACAGTTCTGGTTACTGCATTATAAAAGGAGGATGTGGAAGCTTTGGAAAGGATGCAAAGGAGATTTACTAGGAAGTTGCCTGGTATGGAGGGAAGGTCTTACGAGGAAAGGCTGAGGGACTTGAGGCTGTTTTCGTTAGAGAGAAGGTTGAGAGGGGACTTAATTAAGACATATAAAATAATCAGAGGGTTAGATAGGGTGGATAGGGAGAGCCTCTTTCCTCGGATGGTGACGGCGAGCATGAGGGGGCATAGCTTTAAATTGACGGGTGAAAGATGTAGGACAGATGTCAGAGGTAGTTTCTTTACTCAGAGAGTAGTAAGGGTATGGAACACTTTGCCTGGACGAACATGGAATAGTGTAGGTTAGATGGGCTTCAGATTGGTATGACAGGTCAGCACAACATCGAGGGCCGAAGGGCCTGTACTGTGCTGTAATGTTCTATGTTCTATATGCAGGGCAGATCCAGACTGGGCAAAGAGTGCGTGATGGCCTTTTAAATATGGAACTAATGTCAAGTATCTAAGATATCCCAGCCCAGAAAACCCAAAGAGACACAGGAAGAATGTGCAAACTCCACACAGTCCCCCAAGGGTGGCACTGAACATAGTTTCTTAGTACCGTGAGGCAGCAGTGCTTACCCCTAAGCCACCGTGCTTAGCCATAGTGCTGCATAGGGGCATGATACATAGCTAATGAAGCAAGTTTAGGATGATATCATGAAAAAGTTCACGTTCAGGAAAGAGAAACATTCCGTGAGACGAGACAGAAATGACACAAAGTTGGTTTCCAGTAAGGTCCAACTTTATAGCAACTTCGTAGATATGTTTGCCCACTGAATTCGTAAATATGGAAGAAGATATTTCTTCAAATGTGATAAAAGATAACAAGTCTAACATCACTAAGTTATATGATCACTCTATAAGCACAGTGTGGTAAACAAACATGAGAACATAAGAAAGTGGCAGTGGGATGGACCATTTAATCTTGCAAGCCCGTTCCTTCACTCAAGATTATGAATGATCTTTGACCTCAATACACTTTCTGGCACTAACCCTACATTTGTTAATTCCTTAACATCAAAGTTGTGCATTCCAAACAGTCACAACTTCTTCAACAAAGAAATTTCTCCTCATCTCAGTCCTAAATGCTCAACCTCTTATTTTAAGAGAGTGACCTCTTGTTCTCAACTCACCAGCCAGCAAAACATCCTCCATACATCAACCCTTACCAGACCCTTTCTGTGTACCTCATTGAAATCACTCAAATTCCATATTCAAATGGAGAAATGTACATTTGTATTATTTACATTTTATTGCATATTCAGGGAGGGCAAAAATAAAAGTGGAAATGTTATTCAGTTCTGCTGCCATTTTCAGATTCCCTGAATTTATTTTGAAATTTCTTAATTACCTGAAAATTGTGTTCTATGAGGTGAACTCCACGGATCAGGTTAAGAGCTCCACACATTATATTAAGGATAACCGAGAGGATCCCAACTGCACTTACTGGTTCTAGTCTGTATATGGGTGCTGTGGATAAATAAAACAGTATTTGTAAAGACAGACAACTTGCTATAACAATGGTCTTATCAATATTCGTGACAGGGTGCCTGGTGCAGCCTGATACCAAAATAACTGTCCCGTACAAATATAAGATTTTCTCGTTTTTGAGGGACAGATTTTCACAGTTTGCCAATTTTATTCTCATTTACTCTCTGACGGCCTATTTTTCATCATTGGCCTGACCCAAGTCATTGAGAGTCAGGAAACCACGCATTTTTTTTAAAATTCATTCTTAAGATGCCAGTGGTGCTTGGTACACCAGAAATATGGAACCATTACATTTTTGAACAGCCACAGTCTTTGCAATGCAATGCAATGCAATGCAATGCCTGGTGCTGTCAGGAAGGGCAGTCAAAGATTTTTGGCCCTGCAACATTAAAGGAACAACAATATATTTCTAAGTAAAGGTGGTACGTGACTTGAAGGGAACATAAAAAGGGGGGTGGGGGGGGTGTCTTTCTCATATCTGCTACTCTTATAGGTGTCAGAAGTTGTGGGTATTCCTTCATGAGATGCGGGTACCTCTGCCAAGGCCAGCATTTACCCTTGATCTGACTCAACTTACTTGAGGATTTCACAGGGCAGTTAAGAGCCAACCACATTGGTGTGGATCTGAAGTCACATGAAGGCCAAGCCACGTAAGGATGACAGATTTCTTTCCCCAAAGATGCTTAATATGGTACTAGATGGGTTTTCACAACAATGAATGATCTAGGTCATGGTCGACATGATTCCAGATTGCTAAATTTAATTTAAATTCCATGATTTGGAATAGTGGGATGTGAACCAACCAGTTTCCATACAGCATTCGCCTGGGCTATAGCAGTGTCTCCCATAGGAGATTGTCATAAAAACTCATCTGGTAAGGATTTTTGCAATCAGCGCAAGTTTTGTGGTCAGCTATCTTTTATTTCCAGATATTTTCCTTCTTGTTTGAATTTAAATGCCACCAATTGGCCTGTTGTGATTTGTCCGCATGTCCCACAAGCATTAGCTGAGGGGTGGGGGGGTGGGGTGCTCTGTCACCATCTCCAGTGCAAGTTCAAGAAACTGAAAGAACTGCTTCTGTTCATAACTGTAGTGTTCAGGAGATGTACAGTTAAACCATGGGGAATAAGTGAGCGAGCTGGCTCAAATATAATTCAAATTTCCATTTTTTATCCATACATTCTAAAAAAGGAGAAAACAGATGAAATATAGGAGGTAGAATTTTACTCAGGTGAGATTCAGAAGTACTTGGCAGTGCATGCCAAAATAGGGCAGAGTCAGCATGGTTGCATTAAAAGGAGAGGTCATACCTGATAAATACAAAATACTATTTAAATCTCATTCCTCTTTCTATGGGGATGGATCTAGCAATTCTGCCGTGATTCAAAACTTCACGGTCAGAAATCCTGCATGATTCCCCAATGTGGGAGGAATTATGCCATGGTTAAAATTGGCTGACATGATCTGCTGCACACATGCAGCTGCGTGCGCGACATCACACGATTCACATAAAGGCTTTTGGTGCACTTTCAGGAAGTTATAAAGGTAACTAGTTCACATAACTACAGGTCTCGGATATATGTTTAGGCCATTGCATCTAATAACAGGTGAGTTGCGCCAAAAGCAGCTCAGGACTTGTGTTATTTCTAATACTACAAAAGGAAAACTTGAAACCATCATGAAGAGTCACTCAGATTCTTAAATTGGCATTAAATCTAAAATAATGACTTTGCTGAGGATGTCTATCACTTGACCTGTTCAGACCTTACAATAAATGGATTAAAAACCAACATCAAGTGCAATTTTTTTGATAGATTATGTAGGGAATTAACATTTATTCCTTTTGACTGTTTTCCCTACAATAGAACACACATAGAGAAGTGTTGTGGCTTAATATATACCAAACCTAGGATTAGCTTAATTGTTTGATAACCTTTGCTTTGCTGCTGAAAGCTAATTATAAAGCATGTTCTAATTTTACAATGCTTGAACGCTAGCCACAAAAGCAGCCTTTTGGAAAATAACTAGTCTCCACATCACAACAGTGATGTGAACTGCAGAGTGCCAAATATCACTTTCGGATTCTCACATCATAACCCACAAAAGCTGCATGAAATCTCCAGCATGCTGTATCTCTTAATGGATAAGACTTCTGAGCGGACAAGCCTGTATCCAGCCATAAGCCTGTATCCAGTCATTGACTCGACAATCATGGAAAGGTCAAGTTGTAAACTAACGTAGTTTGTTAGTCTCTAGTCTCGTGAGAGGTTCTTATAGTCCAAGGCACAAAATATCAACCGAGCTTGCAACGAGCAATTCTGTTAACTAAGTGATATACAATACTAAATTCATAATTATACCTGGAAATACATATAGCTTTAACATAAGAATTTAAATGCTTATTTTTAAACTTGTATTTTAGTTAGGATTTATTCTCTATCTAACATGGAATTGATCCTAAAGTCAACTCTAGAGCCATTTTCAAACTTCACTGACAAAATCTTGCTGATCTCAAACACAAACATAAACATAAATTGCTGGAAAATCCCAGCAGGTCTGGTAGCACCTGTGGAAAGTAATCAACATAGCTTTGAGTCCAGTAACCCTTCCTCAGAACAGTTCTGGTTTTGTTTCTGATTTCTAGTTCTTTTGGTTTTTATCTAGCTGATCTAACCTGCAGTTACTTAAGTTATGGCATTGGAAAACAAAACAAATGAATACATGAGCATTACACGTCTGAGCAACGTCAATGCATTTAAAAAAAACAGTATCTGATCTAGTCTTACCAGAACTTGATTGTAAAAGCAGGTGTCCATTCAATGCCCCATTGGAAACAACGATGTCATCCACATTCACTCGGCGAGGTGGTGTCACCTTTAGCTCCCTCTGGATATTGGTCACACTAATTTTTAACAAAGGCCGGTTTGAATAGTTATAGTGCCGTTTTATCTTCTGTATTACACTATCTGCAAATTAACAGATGTTTCATGTAAATCTACTGAACCAACAGTGAAAGGCTAAGAGGAGATGAGGGAGGTATTATTGCTGGATTGTTGACCCAGATAACACTCTGGGGTCCCAGGTTCAAATCCCACCATCTGCTGTGGCCGAATTTGAATTTAATAAAATATCTGGAACTAAGAATCTAATGATGACTATGAATCCATTATCAATTGTCAGAAAAATCCATCTGGTTCACTTATGTCCCTTAGGGAAGGAAACTGCAATCCTTACCTATTCTGGCCTACATGTGACTCCAGACCCACAGCAATGTGGTTGACTCTGAACTGCCCTCTGGGCAATAAATGCTCCCTAGTCAGCAACTCCCTCATCCCATTAATTAAGAAAGAGGGAGGCTATGGTGGTCCTTCTTCACTCAGCTTGAATTAAAGATGCTTCATCAGGAGGTTCCTCTAGATTTTTTTTAATTCATGCATGGGGTGAAGGCGACACTGGCTAGGCCAGTGTTTACTTCTGTCAATGGTGGGTCTGGAATTACATGCAGGCAGACCAGGTTAAGGATGGCAGCTTCCTTCCCTAATAAAAAAAAGGACTTTAGTGAACCAGATGGGATTCTTCCTGACAATCAACAATGGTTTCAGAGTCATCATTAGACTTTTAATTCCAGATATTTATTAAATTCAAGTTCCACCGTGTGCCATGGCAGAATTTGAAGCCATGTTTCCAGAAAATTATCTGGGTCTCTGGATTGACAGTCCAGCAATACTAATAGGTCATTGCCTCCTCATTGTTCCAGGCTGCCGTGACTGCAGATCACTAAACTAACAAGGTCATCCACAACACGTACAACCTAATAAGTAAAATTATTCATTTTAACTCAGGTCACCAGTGACCTGAAACCAAGCATCCCAACAGCGAAACAAAAAGAATGAAGGAATAAGAAAATTTCTCATCTCACACAGGAGCTCTTATCCATTTTCTTTCAAAAGAAGTGTCAGCAGATGAGTACTTTTCACTGCAATTGCACTTCTGAAGAAATACACCAAAGGTGTAAAGAGGGTACTGATACTGAATGAAACAAAAATAAAAAGGTTAGAATAATGGATATTTTGAAAAATTAGGCAGAGCAATAAGCCCTTCTCATCCATCCATAGTTCAGGAGTTCACAATCAGTGGCATTCCTATATTTTACATATTTCACTTCCAACTGAAAGGCTGGTAGAAGCAAACTGAATTGTGGCTTTCATAAGGAATTAGGTAAGTACTTGAAAAGGAAAGAGCTACATGGTTATAGGGAAAGAGCAGGAGACCAATGTTATTACACAGTCCTTTCAGAAAGACGTAGCACACACACACACTAAGCAAAAAGTCTGTAATATTTTAGGATTAACGGGCACACACAGTAATTATATCAGATTACTTCAATAAGCCAAAGATACAAAGTTCTTTTGGAGGTGAGCGAGAAGAGAAAAGCAAAGCAGAGATGTGTTCCTCTTGGTCCAACGCTAGCAAAAATGTATGACAGAGGTAGTTAGAGAATTGTATTTATTTCAAGTATTCTTAAGGGAATAGACAGGAGGGTCCCCCTCATGGGGAGAGTCTAGGACCAGACGGCTCAGTCTCAGAATCAAGGGTTGCCGATTCAAGACTGAGATGAGTAGGAATTTCTCTTCTCGGAGTTGAGTGTCTTTGGGACTCTTTGCCACAGTGAGCTACGTATATTTAAGGCTGAGATTCTTGATCAGTCAGGAAATCAAAGGTTACTGGGAAAAGGGCAGGAAAGTAGACATGAGGAATTTTGAAATCAGCTATGATCTTATGAATAGCAGAGCAGGCTCGAGAGGCCAAATGTCCAACTCCTACATTTCTTATAGCTTTACGGTCAAACTTCACTCGACTTCCACTCTACTGGAAGGCTCTCCAGAAAACTTATTGCTACCCATTTCTTTTGGGGAAAACGTCTGTTTTTCTGCCCAGTTTTTAAACTGGGTTTGGGAACTAACAATGTTAGCATAGAGAGAGAAGAATTCAATAAAAGTCTTCCTCACCAATAGGCTGCTTCATCTATTTGTTTTTAAAATGATATTCTCAGGATGTAAGAGATGCAAAGTATTGTTTTCATTTGCCAAGAGGTGATTTTCCATCCTCCTGGATTGCTGCTCATATCATATCATGTATAAGGCGATACAAAATGAATGGTTTCTTCAGCCACATTATAAAGGAATTAAGATATTGGTGTGAAACTGAAATCACACACATGTTAAGATGGCAGTAAGTCTTGTTTCCTAACAGGCCACTAGTAAACCAGTTTAATTTTTATAACAATCTAGCAATTTCACAGTCACTTTGATAAAAAGTAATTATTCACACTCTCATTATTGTATTGACAAAGGATTCTCAGTAAGATCACTTTAAAATTGCAGCTATCTGAGAAGCTAATATTTTGCCAGGTAGCTAAACAAGCTATTGGAAATTTCACTTCTGCATGGCCTGGTGAAGTTTCAACTCAGAACATTCAGCACAGTCTCAAAAAAAAATGCAAATTTAATGGACAGTCAATTCATTAAAACATTAAAGAATCTGTCGCGTGATCTGTACTCCAATACTGAACAGATCAACAGAGGGAAGGAAAATGAGGGAAGGACTGGCAACATTAAGCAGCTAGAAGACAGAAGACTAACCAAATTCAAGAAAAGCGTAGGGTCTCGAAACCGTGTGAATTTTAGCGATCTCGAAGGAAGAAATAAACTCCATTCCAAGTTCCTCTAAGAAGCAAAATGCCATCGTTGTGGGATAGTAGCTACAGCAGATGGTCATGTAGGCGATACCCTGTGAAGAGGTAAAACTAGGGGTGGGGGGGGGGGGGAAAGATCATTAAAGATATTGAAACAGAACAGTAAATTTATATCTTAAATCTTGCATTACTTAAAAGTAGTATACTTTGTTTGTTGGGTAGTGAAGCTACAAGGTTCATTCAAAATGCTGAAATTATCAGCTTAAACTTCAGAGGTTTCTACTCTCTTCAGAATCTGGTGAGCCCCCAGCGGCATATCTTAAGCTGTAAAAATGAAAAAGTACAATAACATCATAGTTCCTTCACTGTCACCATGTCAAAATCCCAGAATTCTCTCCCTAAGTTCATTGTGGGTCAACCCACAGCAGGTGGACTGCAGCAGCTCAAGAAGGCAGCTCACCGCCACCTTCTCAAGGGCAACTAGGGGCGGGCAATAAATGCTGGGCAGTCAGTGATGCCCACATCCCACAAAATGAATACATTTTCAAGAAAATTGACACTATTGCCCATATAACCTCTTAAATGCTCTTAGAGATTTGCATTTGTTATAGTCCCAGCTGGTGTTACAACTGAGCAAGTCAAATCCCAGTCTGAAATCTGATTTAATGGATCATACTTCATTTTTTCCAGTTTTAATGAGGTGACCTTTTACTGAAACACAGGCACAAAATGCAGCAGGTTTGGTTTTAACAATGTCACAAAAGTTTCTGACGAAACTAAAATAAACCAAACTACTTACGTGGAACATAAATCTGAAAATTTTGAAACATATGGCAAATACAATCTCATTATCCCAACAGCACTCCGTTAGAGTACTGACAGAAAATTATGTTCTCTATCACATCTACAGTGCATAAGTTTAACTGCAGCTCCAATTCACAACCCTCAAGAACCTCAAGCCTGGAAGCTGTGGAATGGCCTGCCTCCCTAAAACTCCTGCCTTGCCAGCTCTCTCCCATCCTTTAAACCTTTGATTACCTTGGCTTTCCTTTAATGACTCATTAGTAAATTCTTACATTTAGTTAGAACCTTTTCTCGGTGTAAGTTGTTCTTGTTGCATCTTTATTCCCTAAAATCAGAATCTGGCTGAGGTTTGCCTCCAGAGTTTGGAAGGTGCAGAATTTACACTATTAGTTTGTCCTCTGCTTCAAAATAAATCCCCTCAATGACTTCTTTCACTGTTACATCTCTCTACCAGCTCCAACCAAGGCATCGGAATGCAATTACATGCGTGGGATTACTCCCTCAAGGCATTGGTGCTGCTGTTTAAAGCATTGATGATCAGTGTTACTGACGAAGGATAAGTAAAAAATTCACATTTTCCTCTGTTGTCTCCCCCCAGTCCAAGACTTCTTACACAGGAAAGCAGAATCTGTGGCATCTCGAGAAGGAAAAAAGCAAAATGCTCAGAAAACTGGGGGGTGGATGGAAAAGAGGGGCAATGAATCACAGAATAGCCAACTAGAAAGCATCTGGATCATCTGGGAAATGAGCAAGTGAAAACTACAAGATTTTAAAAATTCAAAAGTGTGGTAAAATATTCTGTTTTTTTTTACGCGCGTAAATTTTTTGAATCAGGCAAGCAAGTATGTTTCAGTGGCCAGAGTTAATATTTTGCTCCAAGATTCAGTGCAGAGATGAAGGCAGGATAAAACACAAAATATTGCACAAGAGATTCATTTTACTATCAAAAAAGGACTAGCCTATGCCCTATAACCAAAGCACTAAATTACATCTTCCTGGTTTGGCATTACCCTCATGCAAGTTGAAAGTACAAACATGCCCTGTACGAAGATATGACAACATCAGGTCAAAAATTAATTCAAATATGCCTAAGTATAGAATGGAAAATAAGGAGGCTAATGTCGAATTTGTACAACAAAACTTTAAATTAGGATGCAGTATTGCATACAAGTTCTGCCTACTTCATTACAGTGAGGTGAAAAGGCCAGCCGTCAAGCTAACTGAAACTAACACACCACGAAACCTCATTTCGGAACTTAAGAGGGGGTATGGGTAGGACTGAGAGGTGTTGTTGCTGCCTGCCCTTGGTCATGGTACGAAAGGGATGCCGTGGACAATGCTCAAAAGTAGCTTAATTCCACAAGAGGAGGTTGAAGACTCCCCTAAAAGATCTGGATGGAGTCATCCAGCTACTCCAGTCCATAAGAATACAATAAAAAAAATAAACAGCTTCTCTTTCAGTGCCATGCTTGCAATGGCTAAACTGAAAACAGGCCCTCAACTGTACGGTGGGCACTTGATTTTTAATAATAAGTTTGCTCTCCTCTCCAAAATACCTCACTACTGACTGCCATAAAAGAATTGTAAAAGTAGGAACAGGTTTTATTGGAGATAACGGGAACTGCAGATGCTGGAGATTCCAAGATAATAAAATGTGAGGCTGGATGAACACAGCAGGCCAAGCAGCATCTCAGGAGCACAAAAGCTGACGTTTCGGGCCTAGACCCTTCATCAGAGAGGGGGATGGGGGGAGGGAACTGGAATAAATAGGGAGAGAGGGGGAGGCGGACCGAAGATGGAGACAAGAGAGTTGCAATGGGAGAGAGATTCCCTGAGGTTGGTCCGGAGGGAGGAGGGTAACTTCTTCAGGTTAGGCATCCCTGGAAGAGGCTTCGCAGTGAGGTTAAAATAGTATCAGAGATAATGGGTCTAGGCCCGAAACGTCAGCTTTTGTGCTCCTGAGATGCTGCTTGGCCTGCTGTGTTCATCCAGCCTCACATTTTATTATCTTAGAATCTCCAGCATCTGCAGTTCCCATTATCTCTGATACTATTTTAACCTCACTGCGAAGCCTCTTCCAGGGATGCCTAACCTGAAGAAGTTACCCTCCTCCCTCCGGACCAACCTCAGGGAATCTCTCTCCCATTGCAACTCTCTTGTCTCCATCTTCGGTCCGCCTCCCCCTCTCTCCCTATTTATTCCAGTTCCCTCCCCCCATCCCCCTCTCTGATGAAGGGTCTAGGCCCGAAACGTCAGCTTTTGTGCTCCTGAGATGCTGCTTGGCCTGCTGTGTTCATCCAGCCTCACAGGTTTTATTGGAGTTATGTTTTAATCCTGACCATGGAGGAGAGGTTAATACCCTCACACATGTGTGGTTAAAAGCATGAGATCTGTAGTCACAAACTATTGCTAAAGCAGAGCCCATAAATTCCTTTGAAATTTGATACAGTATTATCTTGAACAAAAAGGAACAGTACAGGGTGCAAGGTATGGACTAGAATTCTACTGTGGGCTCATAGAAGAGTACCTTGAGTCATAGGTATTCAACGGCCTGTTCAAGTGAATGCACGAGTTAATCTGAAGAGGCAGGATGAGAATATTTTCCATTCTGTTTACTGGATGCAAACCCAGAAAACTTCAAGCTGTGCACTAACCACGAATCGCAACAAATGTACTCTACCTTGTTGCTACACTGCCCTACAAAATGACCCAAAGCCTTAGAAACCACCGTTTCACAGGATTTAGGAGCAGGAGTTGGACACTTGAGCTAGCTCTGCCATTCAACAAGATGACAACAAATCGATTGTGTTCTCAAATCCACTTTTCTGCCATGCCCCCAATAACCCTTAACTCTCAACAATCTTCCTGAATTTATACAAGGCAGCATTAATGATACAGCTGCCACTGTCTTTTGAGAAGAGAATTCCCCAGGTCAGCAGCCCCCCGTTGCTGAGAAAAATGATTCTCCTCATCTCTGACCTAAAATTGGCATACGGTAACCTACAGGGCAACACCTATCAGCCTTACAAATGCAAAATGTATGGATGCTGAAAAATGCTGGAAGTGTCCAGGAGTTCAGGCAGTATCTGTGGAGAAAGAACATGGTCAGCACGTCAACCGTGTACCTTTTGTCCAGATTCCAGACAAATGATCACAGACGTGAAGCAGTAACGCCATCTCTGTCTCCACAGCTTTAGATAAAGCAATTTGGATCAGAAATTGGCTTGCTGCAAGAAGACAGGGTGGTAGTTGAAGGGAAATGTTCATCCTGGAGACCAGTTACTAGTGGTGTACCGTAAGGGTCGGTGTTGGGTCCACTGCTGTTTGTCATTTTTATAAATGGCCTGGATGAGGGCGTAGAAGGATGGGTTAGTAAATTTGCAGACGACACTAAGGTCGGTGGAGTTGTGGATAGTGACGAAGGATGCTATAGGTTGCAGAGAGACATAGATAAGTTGCAGAGCTGGGCTGAGAGGTGGCAAATGGAGTTTAAAGTGGACAAGTGTGAGGTGATGCACTTTGGTAGGAGTAACCGGAATGCAAAGTACAGGGCTAATGGTAAGATTCTTAGTAGTGTAGATGAGCAGAGAGATCTCGGTGTCCATGTACACAGATCGTTGAAAGTTGCCACCCAGGTTGACAGGGCTGTTAAGAAGGCATACAGTGTTTCAGCTTTTATTAATAGAGGGATCGAGTTCCGGAACCAAGAGGTTATGGTGAAGCTGTACAAAACTCTGGTGCGGCCGCACTTGGAGTATTGTGTACAGTTCTGGTTACCGCATATAAAAAGGACGTGGAAGCTTTGGAAAGGGTGCAGAGGAGATTTAATAGGATGTTGCCTGGTATGGAGGGAAGGTCTTACGAGGAAAGGCTGAGGGACTTGAGGCTGTTTTCATTAGAGAGAAGGTTGAGAGGTGACTTAACTGAAACATATAAAATAATCAGAGGGTTAGATAGGGTGGATAGGGAGAGCCTTTTTCCTAGGATGGTGACGGCGAGCACGAGGGGGGCATAGCTTTAAATTGACAGGTGAAAGATATAGGACAGATGTCAGGAGGTAGTTTCTTTACTCAGAGAGTAGAACATAGAACCTTACAGCACAGTACAGGCCCTTCGGCCCTCGATGTTGTGCTGACCTGTCATACCGATCTCAAGCCCATCTAACCTACATTATTCCATGTACGCCCATATGCTTATCCAATGACGACTTAAATGTACCTAAAGTTGGAGAATCTACTACCGTTGCAGGTAAAGCGTTCCATTCCCTTACTACTATCTGAGTAAAGAAACTACCTCTGACATCTGTCCTATATCTTTCACCCCTCAATTTGAAGCAATGTCCCCTTGTGCTCGCCGTCACCATCCTAGGAAAAAGGCTCTCCCTATCCACCCTATCTAACCCTCTGATTATTTTATATGTTTCAATTAAGTAGTAAAGGAATGGAACGCTTTGCCTGTAACGGTAGTAGATTCGCCAACTTTAGGTACATTTATGTCGTCATTGGATAAGCATATGGACGTACATGGAATAGTGTAGGTTAGATGGGCTTGAGATCGGTATGACAGGTCAGCACAACATCGAGGTCCGAAGGGCCTGTACTGTGCTGTAATGTTCTACGTTCTATGTTCTACATCTGCTGCCTGCCCCATTGACCGGTTTCCAACATTTCCTGGTTAGCAACAGGCATCCCTATCTTCAGGCACATGAGGGAGGAATGATCTCTACAGGACGCTGATGCTGAAGTTAAAGAGCGCATCTCAACATGTTCCAATTCAAGAGACTCAGCTTTCAGAAAAATTTGTTGCATCTGTTTCAACAACTCAGGTGCAACAAGTTATTTATAGCATTCCCATTGTTGATGTGGGTGATGGAATACTCACTGTATGTGAAGCTGATTGCTCTTCACAGTGCCACGGCCAGGAAACTGTCCAAGCATTTTAGACACAACTTTCAGTTGCTTTTTACACTCTTGCAGCTCCCTGCTGCACTCAAAGTCTGTAGAAGCAGAGAGAGGAAGCCCATCCGTCACCCGGACCACATAGGCAAACAGGATCATAGACATGGTCTTCTTCAGTATTCATGAAGGCTATCACTAAAATCACAAACAGGAAATACATCAGTAAGCATCACCTCAGAATTTGTTAGTGCAGGTGAGCTGCACAGACTGCTAGGTCCAGGATTCCAGCTCTGAGCCAAGATTAGTTACATTTGTCAGCACACCTTTAAGCATAAAAACAGACGTGGATGTTGCTGACATTAATTACCCATTCCCAACTGTCCTGGAACAATCAGGGTTATCCATTTTCTTGAGTCACTGCAGATTCCCAGAGTGCTGTAAAGTAGGGAGTTTCAGGATTTAACCCCGTGACAAGAGAAGTACAGTGGTAACTCATCAAATGGAACTAACTGAATAGTTTTTTCAAATATCCATCAGATATAATGGGTCAAGTGATCTCCTTTAGCGCTTTACCATTCTATGACTTTTACGTCAGATGGTGTGCAACTTTGAGGAAGAATTTGGAAATGGTGGCATTCTGCACTAGGCAGCACAAATCCGCCAATGTTGATTCAATGGATTAACCAGAAGCCCTCTAAAGAAAAGGGATGGTGTGCTAATATCACATGGCAAAGTGTTATGCTGTGACTTTCTCCAAAGACAAATGTTCTGCTGTCACATTCTAGGGTCACATATAAGGAAAAGGCTGGTGAATGAGGCACCACACAGTCTACGCAGGAACAGGACTTTGTCTGTACATGTACCTTCCAGCAGGAGTTTCTCAGCAATCGTTTTTGCTGTAGTTATAATTCTGACAGATTTAAAATGATTCGTAAAAGAAACAAACGTAGGGTGAGAAAAGATGTTTTCGCACAAGTTGTAAGAGTCTACGACAAGACAGTGTGGAACTAGAGGAACACAGTAGGTCAGGCAGCATTAGAAGAGTAAGAAACTCGATATTTCAGGTCAGGACCCTTCTTCAGAACTGGGGGAGAGGAAGGGATCTGGGAAATAAATAGAGGAAAGACGGGAGGGGCTGGGGTGAGGTAGGTGAAATGGTGATAGGTAGATGCAGGTGGAGGTTGGTCAGTGAGAAGGCGGATAGGTATGAGAGAAGATGGACAGGAAGCATCAGGTCAAGGAAACAGGGGTAAGAGGGAGGTTGGGATGTTGAATGAGGCTGGGGATGGGGAGAATTTACCAGCTTTAAAATCTACGTTCAGGCCATGGGCTGTAAGCTCCCGAGGTGTTGCTCCTCCAGTTTGCGTGTGGCATCATTGTGGCACTGGAGGAAGCCCAAGATGGACATGTCATCAAGAGAGTGGGAGGGTGAGTTAAAAAGGTTAGCGACCAGAAGGTGTTACTGATTTTCGTATACAGAGCACAGATGCTCCACAAAACGGTCCCCAAATCTGTGCTTGGTTGCACCGATGTAGTGGAGGCCACATTGAGAGCAACAGATACAGCAGACCAGGTTGGAGAATGTACGGGTGATATGGAAAGTTTCTTTCGGGCCTTGGACAGAGGTCGGGGGGAGATTTAGTGGGGTGGATTGGGGGGGGGGGGGGGGGGGGGATGTGTTGGGGCTCGGGTGTAGTACTACCTGCAGTTGCAAGGAAAGTTGCCAAGTGTGGCAGGGAGTGTGGTGCAGACGAGGGAGTCACGAGTGAGCAGCCCCTACGAAATGTAGGTGGGGTGGGGAGGGAAATAACTCTTTGGTGGAGGAGTCAGATTGTAGTTGGCAGAAGGGGCAGAGGATGATACGCTGGATGCGGCGGTTGGTGGGATGGTATGTGTGGGCCAGGGGGACTCGCTCATCATTTCTGTTGGGGGTGGGTAGAGGAAGGGGGTTTGAGGGCAGAGTGCTGGAAATGCAAGAGGTGTAGTTGAGGGCATTTTTAATCACCAGAGGGGAAAGTTGCAAGCCTTGAAATAGGAGGATACCTGGGATGTCCAGGAGTGAAACACTCCATCTTGGGAGCAAATGTGGCGGAGGTGGAGGAATTAGGAGGAAGGGGTCGCATTCTTGCAGGAGAGTGGGTGAGAGGAGGTGTAGTCCAGGTAACTATGGGAATCAGTGGGTTTGAAATAGACATCGATGTTGAGGCAGTTACCAAAGATGGAGACAGAGAGGTCCAGGAAGGGCAGGGAGGTATTGGAGATAGTCCAGGTGAATTTGAGGTTAGGATGAAAGGTGTTAGTAAAGTTGATGAACTGTTCAAGCTCCTCATGGGAGCACAAGGCAGTGCCAATACAGTCAATGTAACAGAGGTAGAGGTGTGGGATGGTGCCAGTGTAACAGTGGAAAAGGAACTGTTCCACGTATCCTTTGAAGAGGCAGACATAGCTTGAACTCATGCAGGTGCCCACAGCCACCCCCTTAATTTGCAGGAAGTGGGAGGAGTTAAAGGAGAAGTTGTTCAGGGTAAGGATGAGGTCTGTTAAGTGGATGAAAGTGTAAGTGGAGGGGAACTGGTTGGGCCTGCAGGAGAGGAAGAAGCGAGGGCTTTTAGACCATCTGCGTGGAGGATACAAGTGTACAAAGAGTGGATGTCCACAGTCAAGATGAGGTTTTGGGGGCCAGGAAATTGGACATCTTGGAAGAGGTGGAGGGCATGGGTGGTGCCCTGAAAGCAGTGGGGAGCTCCTAGACTGGGGAAAAAGACAGACTCAGGGCAAGAAGAGAGGAATTCAGTGGGTCAGGAGCAGGCAGAGACAATGAGTCAGACAGGTTTGTCGATTTTTGGGAAGAAGACAGAAACGGGCGATGCAGGGAACAATGAGGTTGAAGTCTATGAGTGGGAGGTCACCTGACATGACAAGGTTATGAACGGTCTGAGCGATGATGGTTTGGTGTTCAGGAGCAGGGTCATAATTGAGGGGGTGGTAGCAGGAAGCGTCAGAGAGTGGGTGCCTAGCCTCCGTGATGTAGAGGTCAGTGTACCATACCGCTACTGCACTGCCGCCCCCCCCTCCAACCACCTTATCTGCAGGTTTGATGGGGAGGTTAGGGTTGGAGCAGAAGGCTGCATGGTCTGTGGGGGAGCAGAGAATGAGTGAGAAGGGTGGAGAGATTAGGGCGATCAACGTCATGACGGCAGTTGGAAATGAAGAGGTCGAGGGAAGGTAGGAGGCCGTGGGATGGCGTCGAGGTTTGATGGAGGTGGGAGTAGGGGTCGCAGAGGATGGGTTAGATTCCCAGTCAAAGAAATAATGCACACAGAGGCAGAGGCAATGAAAAAAAAGTTCAACATCCAGGCGGGTATGGAATTCATTGATTTGTGGGTGCAGGGGAATGAAGGAGTCTTTTGCTGAGGACTGACCATTCATCCTCAGTGAGGGGGAGGTCTCGGGGTGGGGGGGTGGGGGGCGGGATGGTGAATAACCGTCAGGACCTGGGGCTGGGATTGGGTGTAGAGCTGGAGCTGGGAGAGGAGACTGGTCTCAGGAGTCAGCGTATGGATGGGATGTTCACATAAGAGGAAGCAAAAAAGTGACGATGGCAGCAGAGGTGACATCATTGACATCATTGGCATCAGCACCGCACCTGCCCCTACACTTTGTCCCTCACCTCCGTCAAAGGCCCCAAGCAAACTTTTCATATCTGCCATGGGTTCACCTGTACATCCCCCAACCTGGTCTACTATATCCGTTGCTCCCAACGTGGTCTCCTCTCCATCTATAAGACCAAGGGCAGTCTTGGGAACCATTTTGTTAAGCATCTGCGCTGTGTACGAGATAAACTGACAAAATCTTTTGGTCGCTAACCATTTTAACTTCCCCTCCCAATCCCTGGGTGACATGTCCATCCTGGGCCTCCTCCAGTGCCACCATGACAACACACAAACTAGAGGATCAACAACTCATATTCAGCCTTAGATGCATACAGCCCAATGGCCTGAACATAGAATTCACCAGTTTTAAAACCTCCCCACTCTGGCCTCATCCGATATCCAGACCTCCCTCTCGTCACTGCCCCCTTGACCTGACACAACCTATCCACCTTCTTCCCCATCTATCCGCCCTACGTTTCCCACTGACCAATTCCCACTACCTATCACCTTCCCTCCGCCTTCTGCTTATCTCTTTTTTTTAAAATTCATTCACCAGATGAGGGTGTTGCTGGCTAGGCAGTATTTATTGCCCATTGGGCAGTTAAGAGTCAATCACATTGCTGTGGGTCTGGAATCACATTGAGACCAGACCAGATAAAGATGGCAGTTTCCTTCACTAAAAAGGACATTAGTGAACCAGATGGGTTTTCCAACAATTGATAATGGATCCACAGTTATCATTACATTCTAAACCCCCGATATTTACTGAATTCAAATTCTGCCTTGGCAGGATTTGAATCCCAGTCCCCAGAATGAATCTAGGTCTCTGGATTAACAGTCTGGCCATAATATCACACGGCTATTGCCTCCCTCTAGTTCCCTGCTCCCTTCCTTCTTCCCTCTTTCCAGATCTAAAGAAGGCTCCCAACCCAAAATGTCAACTTTCCTACTCCTCTGATGCTGCCTGACCTGCTGTGTTCCTCCAGCTCCATACTGTGTTGTCTCTGACTCCAGCATCTGCAGTTCTTGCTATGTCCTTGTTAGAATCCATTATGCACAGCCTGGAAGTGCAGTAAAGGCAGGTTCAATGAAGCATTCAAGAGGGCATCAGAAAATAATTTAAATAGAAACACAAGGACATGGGAAACAGGCACTAAGTCATGATGCTTATTTGAAAAGCCGGTGTAAATACAATGGGCCAAAAGGCCTCCTCACGTGATTCTGCAACTTGGGCAGAGAAAACTATATATTGGTAAAACAAGGCTCATTCGCTTTATAAAAATCACACCAATGCTTCAGTTCTACTTACATTGGCTGATTTATGCCATAAAATATGCAACATACATCCAGTTTAAACCCTGCAAGTCTGTCACACAGTATAAGTAGCAGTAATCAAGAGATCAGATTGAGCTAAGTATGTATAACCATTCACTCCAACTTATGTTTACAGCGACAGCAGTTTTTAGAAATAACTTTATGAAAAACTTAACATTAAATAAGCAACTGAGATTATTTACCGATGTGATCAAAAAACATACAGACCTTTAAGAGCATTGTACTTAGGGTGACTTAAAGCTGAGCAAAATTCCACTCGTCAAGGTTTCCTGAAGTTAGGTTTTACATGAACATTCACACTGCCATACTCAATTGTTTGCCTTTGAAAGCAAACTTATGCAAAGAAATGGTTTTGAATAGGCTTCATTTTCTGACTGTGCCAGTTTCACCTAATCATTTAAATGCTTCTCTTTTAACAGCAAGCACTAACTTTACTGGATCAAATGAATTCTCAGGAAGTCACCACACCGAGGAATATTTACAAACTTGGTAATTATGCTCTTCAGAAGCCAAGTGCTGCAGCAATACAATTCTGACAGTTACTTAACCTGAACTTATCAGTTCACCCAGCCTGACCTCATCGTCACCCAACCTTTGATCAGAAGGTGGAGCCATTGGTGATTTCATATATTATCATAGATCATAGAATACCTACAGTGTGGAAGCCCATTATGGATCCAAAGGTTACTGATTGCAATTACTGCTCATAAAAACCAACAGGCTTAGGGCTTTAGAATCTGTGTGGCTTAAGGTTAAATGCACACTTGATTCTGAATCAGCCAGAGTTAAAAATGGCAATAACAGATATTAAATCAGTTTCCACTTTCATTGGGATCCCTTGAGCAGAGGGAAACTGCTTAAATTGACAACTTTCAGAGTGAACATAAATATACACACAAACTTAAAAGGAGAAACAAAAACAGAAATTGCGGGAAAAGCTCAACACGTCTGGCAGCACGTGGAGAGAAATCAGAGTTAACATTTCAGGTCAAGTGACCTTTCCTCAGAACCGGTGGAAACAGCATTTACCCTTCAACCTAATTTTTAAATATGTGTTGAGCATCGAGTCTTGTGAATGGTTCCTTCCACAAATAAATTTTCCTCATAATTCTCAACTTGAAATATCTTACACCAGATCTTGTCCCCACTGAAATACTATGCAAAACAGAACAACAACATCATAACATTTTGAGATGTTGATAAAAACAAAACTTTTTGTGGATCTAGAATAAAACATTAATGAAACAAGCAACATCCAGACAAGATATTGTGAAATCATAGAAACGTACACCACAGGAGGTCATTCAGCTCATATTTAAAGAAAACTTCCAAAAGTACCTTTCATAACCTCAGGTCATCCAAAAAGTACTTACTATGAATGAGAAACATTTGAAGTATATTAACATACTGCAGCCTAAAACCATATAGTAAGTCCTGCCAACGAGCAATGTGAGAATAAGATAATACTGTTTATTGAGGGATAAAATTTTGACCAGACCATTGAAGGTAACACCCTTGCTCTTCCTTAAAACTTGGGATTTTTCACATCAACTCGCGAGGACAGCCTTGGTTGAATTGTTCTGCTTTGTTCATTCACAGGACGAGGGTGTCACTGGCTAGGCAGCATTTATTGCCCAGATGGCATTTAAAAGTCAACCACGTTGTCATGGGTCTGGAGTCACATGGAGACCGGACCAGGTAAGGATGGCAGTCTCGTTCCTTAAAGGGCATTAGTGGACGAGATGGGTTCTCCCCCCCCAAACAATCAATAATGGGATTTATGGTCATCATTAGATTCTTAATTCTAGATATTTATTGAATTCAAATTTGACCATCTGCCGTACTGGGTTTTGAACCCAGGTCCCCCGAATATTAAGATAATAAAGTGTAAAGCTGGATGAACACAGCAGGCCAAGCAGCATCTCAGCAGCACAAAAGCTGACATTTCGGGCCTGGACCCTTCATCAGAGAGGGGGATGGGGAGAGGGAACTGGAATAAATAGGGAGAGAGGGGGAGGCGGACCGAAGATGGAGAGTAAAGAAGATACGTGGAGAGAGTATAGGTGGGGAGGTAGGGAGGGGATAGGTCAGTCCAGAGAAGGCGGACAGATCAAGGGGGTGGGATGAGGTTAGTAGGTAGACGGGGGTGCGGCTTGGGGTGGGAGGAAGGGAAGAACCGGTTAGGGAGGCAGAGACAGGTTGGACTGGTTTTGGGATGCAGTGGGGTGGGGGGGGGGGGGGGGGGAGAGAGAAGAGCTGGGCTGGTTGTGTGGTGCAGTGGGGGGAGGGGACGAACTTGGCTGGTTTAGGGATGCAGTAGGGGAAGGGGAGATTTTGAAACTGGTAAGTCCACATTGATACCATTAGGCTGCAGGGTTCTCAGGAGGAATATGAGTTGCTGTTCCTGCAACCTTCGGGTGGCATCATTGTGGCAGTGCAGGAGGCCCATGATGGACATGTCATCTAAAGAATGGGAGGGGGAGTGGAAATGGTTTGCGACTGGGAGGTGCAGTTGTTTGTTGCGAACTGAGCGGAGGCGTTCTGCAAAGCGGTCTCCAAGCCTCCGCTTGGTTTCCCCAATGTAGAGGAAATGTAAATGGCGAAAGTGTCGGAGGATGAATCCGACCCCACCACCCAAGACATTTTTCCATCCCCACCCCTGTCTGCTTTCCGGAGAGACCACTCTCTCCGTGACTCCCTTGTTCGCTCCACACTGCCCTCCAACCCCACCACACCCGGCACCTTCCCCTGCAACCGCAGGAAATGCTACACTTGCCCACACACCTCCTCCCTCACCCCTATCCCAGGCCCCAAGATGACATTCCACATTAAGCAGAGGTTCACCTGCACATCTGCCAATGTGGTATACTGCATCCACTGTACCCGGTGCGGCTTCCTCTACATTGGGGAAACCAAGCGGAGGCTTGGAGACCGCTTTGCAGAACACCTCCGCTCAGTTCGCAACAAACAACTGCACCTCCCAGTTGCAAACCATTTCCACTCTCCCCTCCCATTCTTTAGATGACATGTCCATCATGGGCCTCCTGCACTGCCACAATGATGCCACCCGAAGGTTGCAGGAACAGCAACTCATATTCCTCCTGGGAACCCTGCAGCCTAATGGTATCAATGTGGACTTCACCAGTTTCAAAATCTCCCCTTCCCCTACTGCATCCCTAAACCAGCCCAGCTCTTCCCCCCCACCCACTGCATCCCAAAACCAGTCCAACCTGTCTCTGCCTCCCTAACCGGTTCTTCCTCTCACCCATCCCTTCCTCCCACCCCAAGCCGCACCCCCAGCTACCTACTAACCTCATCCCACCTCCTTGACCTGTCCGTCTTCCCTGGACTGACCTATCCCCTCCCTACCTCCCCACCTATACTCTCTCCACCTATCTTCTTTACTCTCCATCTTCGGTCCGCCTCCCCCTCTCTCCCTATTTATTCCAGTTCCCCCTCCCTATCCCCCTCTCTGATGAAGGGTCCAGGCCCGAAACATCAGCTTTTGTGCTCCTGAGATGCTGCTTGGCCTGCTGTGTTCATCCAGCCTCACATTTTATTATCTTGGAATTCTCCAGCATCTGCAGTTCCCATTATCTCTCCCCCGAATATTATCTGGGTCTCTGGATTAACAGTCCAGCGATAATACCACCAGGCCGTCGCCTCCCATCAGAAGGACAGCACCTAGGACAGATAATGCAGGACTCTCTCCTCACTGCATTAGTGTGCCAACTGAGATTACAGTGATGAAATCTTGGAGTAGGATTTGGACAAACATCCTTCTGAGCTAGAGGTAAGACAGTTACCAACCAAGTCATAACTGATACAGAAAAATCTCAAGTAGGCAAAACAAAATTCCCTTCATACTATTCAAAGAAAAAGGAGGGTCATACACCAAGCCATGACAGTCAATATATCAATCAAAGAGCTCTTGTACGGTGCTGATACTGTACTTAGTTATGAGACAGGGGGCCAGGGTTCAAGCCACACCTGTTTCACAAATAGTGGAATAACAGGTTAGGCAAAACAGATTGCTAAGGAAAATATCTTTTAATCCCTCAGCCGGCATCACTAAAGTAGCTTATTTATGTTGTGAAGAGTGAGCAGCAGCCACATTTCCTATAACTATGACGATAATAACCGATCCGAAGGGCCATACTGAGATTGTGATTGTGATCCTGATTGACCAGTTCTACCTATATGCCACACCTCTGGAGCAAGCAGGGCTTGAACCGGGCCTCCTAACTCAGAGATAAGGATATTACCACTCTGCTATAAGAAATATCCAGTCACAGATATTTTTATACTCTATTCAAGCTGTTCAGCGACATTATGACATGTCTCTGGAGGAAGTGGATCACTTGAACGTGAGCCTCCCAGCACTGAGGTAGGAATGCTAACACTGCGCCACAGGAGTCCCCGGGGAGAGTGGGAGGCTATACAAATGCAAGTTAATTCGCCCCTTGTTTGCTTGAGGGTCATTCCTTCCAACCTCCCGTTTTTTCACCGAGCCACCAGCAATCGCCTGCCCCCTCGTGTAAGAAGGCTAAAGAAAGCATTAAAGCTGTTCATACATCAAGCAGACGTTTCAGGTTTGCCTTTGGGAGCAGACCCCAATTTGTTTTCACAAACCTCACCTATTGCTCCTTACGGACGGGCCATCGTCACTACGCATGCGCGGACCGCGCGGCATGCCGGGGGTTGTAGTTTCTGTCCCGTCCCCTCGACGGGGAATAACACATTGCCCGCCTTTCCTCGGTGGCGGCTACGTGTAACCAAACATGCACCGCTCTGAGCCCCACCCCTCACAAAAAAAAAATCACGTCGTACTCGGTTGCACGGTTTCCGAAGAAACAGCAAAAATCGCTGTGCTCCGTCAGAAAGGGGACGACGATTAAAAAAAAAGCTGACCCCACCCTCCCCGGGACGCACGTGACTTCCGGGTCCTCCCCTTCCTGGCTCGTGCCAGTGAGCGGGAAATTCAAAAATCGGACGGTTACTGGAACAACGTTATTTCATCCTGAAAAACGGACCGTGATGTGCTTTCGGAGGAAGAAAGGTAATGTCGTCGTGCGATTTGCCAAAAAAATCAGTAATTCTTAGGAGCTGGGCATTGGACCCGAGGTGTAACTCAGTTTTCCCTCCACAGATTCTGCTGAGTTTTTCCAGCGCACTCTGATTCAGATTTCCAGCATCCGCAGTTCTTTATTTTATCAGAGAAGTGCCTGTTGATGAGGGTCCTACCGCGGGCGATGTTAAGATGAGTCCTTCGTGGGGACTTCCAGTGGACTTGTGTTCTTTGCATTGCTGTGCCTCCTAAACCAGCCATCCAGCCAACTGAACCAGTAGGAAAATGCCCCCCCCCCCCAACACAAGCTATTGAATTTAAATGCATACAAGCTCCATTCTCCCATTCCCCAGCCTTTAAACCTACTTTCACCCAAGGGCTACTCTTACTTTTATCCACGAATAACTTTTAACTTATGGAATTATGGTCACCGTTTCTGTTATCCACCCCCACTGAAACTTTGATCGTCTGCCCAGGCTCATTTTGTTACTATTCATTCATGTATGTGGCCATCACTGGCCAGACCAGCATTTATGCCTATCCCCAGTTGCTGAGAGTCAACCACACTGCTGTAAGTCTGGAGCCATATGTAGGCCAGACCAAGGAAGGATGGTTGCCAAAGGACCTTAGTGAAATAAGTAGGATTTGCCAACAGTTGACAATAGTTTCATGGTCATCATTAGACCCTTAATTTTGTATTCAGTTTAGTTATTGTTAATTGTGGTTGGTTTGCTTGCTGAGCTGTTCGTTAGTTTGCAGATGTTTCATTACCCTACTGGATAATATCATCAGTGCAGCCTCTGAAGCGCTGTTGTGTTTTTCCGCCTGATATTCAGTTATGTGAAAACACTATTTAAATGAGCGACAACACACTGTAGCAACCTGCAACTACAGCAAAAAGAAGAGTACCTCTACCAATTATTCAAAGACAATGGATGCCCAAACAACTGGATCTGACAATGCCTATCACACAAACAACAACAGGAAGACACTGCACACCCTAACACACTCATATTACCATACATCAAGAACCTATCTCTACTGACCACAAGACTCTGACGACCATTGGGCATCAAAGTAGCATATAAACCCACATCAATCCGACACCAACTATTAACTGTAACCAAAGTCTCCCTCCCACTATGGACAGAACCAACATAATAGACAAAATTCCTTGCAAGGACTGTGACCAACATTACGTTGGACAGACAGGAAGGAAATTGGCCATGAGTGCACGAACATCAACTTGCAACGAAAAGACACAACCAACAAAAAAGCACCATCACCTCCATTCACACGAATAAGGAGAACCGCCAGTTCAACTAGGACAGGCCAAACAGACAAGCTTGGGAATTCCTAGAGGCCTGGTTCTCCACCAAGAAGGCCATCAACAAAAACATAGAACTAGAATCTATGCATACACACCATTGCAAAGGAAAACTGTAAATGAGGTAACCAAACCCACCAGACCCGAGTTTAAATATCAGGTAGGAAAACACAACAGCACTTCATCAGAGGCTGTACTGATGATATTACCCAGTAGGGTAATGAAACGTCTGAAAACTAATGAACCAGCTCAGTGAGCGAACCAACCACAGTATAATCTATGATAACCGAACCAGCTGCTTCTCATAAAAGACTGCAACCAAAGTTTTATGCTCTTAATCTGCACAAACACCAACTTGCAACGAAAAGACACAACCAACAAAAAAGCACCATCACCTCCATTCACACGAATAAGGAGAACCACCAGTTCAACGAGGACAGGCCAAACAGACAAGCCTAGCTGAGGTCTTGCACAAACCTAAGTGGTGGAGTCCAAAATGATTTTGTTAAAGACCGGTTCTGTGATCACTGAAACAAACACGCTAGTATCAACCTCCATTAGAACAGTGTTACAATTTAATCAGACATTTATTTTGATTGATCCTGATTTGGATGTTGCTAAGCAATTTAGCTGTTCCAAACCAAGGTGTGCACTTTCCTGGATACTGGCCAATGAATTATCTTACTCTTATTTAGGTCTAGTGGCTGTTTCAAATCCACATAACAGCAGCAACGACAATGTCTTGTGGGCCTGGATCCTGAAGAAAATTGTAACCGTTTGGCCAAGGTTTAGCTTTGTTTTGGGGTTTTGCTGTGTGCTGACCTGGAGTCCCCCTGTTCAGGACATGTCCTGAATGAGGCCATGCAATTGCTTTCACTCAAGTGGTGTTCCCCAAGCTCAGTTGGTCTGGTTAGGGTGTTGGTTTCCATCTGAATACCCCACTTGTTGCATTTTTTTTGATGATAAAGCCGTTTGTAGTGCTTGTTTGAAGTCCAATTGGGCTTCAGCTAGTATGTGCTTTTGCATGGCTACATCATTAATCCTACATACCAAACAGTCCTCAGCATCTTATTAAGGGCTAAACCAAAGTCACATGCCTCTGCCAGTCATCTCAACCTCGTCAAAAACTCCGGTATGGATTCGCCGGTTCTCAAGTTGCTGAATAAAACCAATAGTATCTTAGAATTGTAGAGGCTTGAGGTTGTAAAATTCCTTAACTAGATCTATCGGTTCTTGAAAGAGTTTAGTATATAGCCTCAGGGAAAGTTAGGCACTTAATTGTAAAAAGCTACAGGTCTACAAGGTGTCAGGAGAATTACTCATTTCTTTTAATCCCCCCCAGTGTAATTTGCCCAGAAAAAAAAATTGCATTCTTTTCACATACTGGACCCCATCTTCGGAAGGATCAAACAAGTTAAGCTTCCCAAATAACCGTATGATGCCAGAAATTCTTACCCAAACACAAAGATGACTGTTGCGAGCAAATTTCTTCAGGAACATGCCTTTCTGTCATCACCACTGAAATAACTCCAGAGGGGTGGTATCCCATCACCAAGTCACCCTTTATTTACACGCAAAGAGTCCTCTCCCTGTTTGTTCTTCCTCTTAGCCTTATTGCCCTTAGTCTCTAACTCTGCCTTGGTCGTTTCACTGATCTACTGCATTGATTCCTAAATGTCCCACCACCCCACTAGTTTAACCCCTCCTGAGTGACACTTGCAAAGCTTCCTGTTAGAATATCGGTGCAACCTGTCCTCCTTGTACAGGTCCCACCTAGTCCGGAAGACATCCCAATAATCCACATATCTGAAAGCCTCCCTCCATCACAGATCTTTAGCCTCACATATATTTGTACAATATCCCTATTCCTAGCCTCACTGGCACATGGCACAGGGAGTAATCTCAAGATTACAACTCTAAAGGTCCTACTTTTCAATTCTTATTACTTTAACTCCCAGAAGTCACTTCGCAGGACCTTGTCATTCTTCCTGCCTGTGTCATCAGCACCAGTGTGTGCCACCACCTCCAGCTGCTTGCCCACCGTTTTCTGAATGTCCCACATATTCTTGGAGACATCCTTTTGCAGTCACAGAAATGCTTATCTGTGCCCCTGACTGTAAAGCCCCCATTTACTGTTGCTATACTGCACTTGGACCCTCCCTACTGTAGAACAGAGCCAACTCATCCCACTGGCCTCACTGCCTCTGTTGCCAGCCCCTGATGGGCAATTTCCCCTAACTATCCAAAACAATATACCTGTTAGAGATGGAGATAGCCACAGGGGCCTCCTACTGGCTGCCTGCCCTTTCTAGCAGTCACCCATCTATCTACCTGAAGATTGATTGTGATCATTTTTCCAAAAACACCTGAACAAAAAGAAACAAAGATGTGTGGATGCTAGAAATCAGAAGCACAATCAGAAATTGCTGGAAAAACTCAGCAGGTCTGACAGCAACTGTACAGAGAAAGCAGAGTTAAAACTTTGGGTCCAGTGACCCATCTGAAAAGTCTAAAGTCTCTGAAATTCTTCTCTTTGTGGCTTTTTGCCTTGATTTATTAGATTTTGACCAGAGTTGCTGTCAATGGTTGCAGCTGACAACTGCCTACTTAAAGTGTTGTGTTCCCACATTACAAGAAGGATGTAGAGGCTTTGGAGAGGGTGCAGAAGAGGTTTACCAGGGATGCTAGATAACAAAGTGTGAAGCTGGGTGAACACAGCAGGCCAAGCAGCATCTCAGGAGCACAATGTGCTCCTGAGATGCTGCTTGGCCTGCAGTGTTCATCTAGCTTCACACTTTGTTATCTTGGATTCTCTAGCATCTGCAGTTCCCATTATCACTTACCAGGGATGCTGCCTGGATTCAAGGCTATGAGCTATAAGGAGGCCTGGAACTCTGGAGCAGCAGAGACTGAGGGGAAACTTGATAGTAGACTATAAAATTGAGTTGCATAAATAGGGTTGACAGTCAGAATCCTTTTCCCAGAGTTGTAATGTTTAAAACTAGGGGCCATGCATTTAAGGTGAGGGGGAAAGTTCAAAGGAGATGTGTGAGAGGCAAGTTTTTTTTACATAGTGGTAGGAGTCTGGAATGCGCTTCCAGGGGTGATGGTAGAGGCAGATACAATAAGCACATGAATATGCAAAAAATGGAAGGATATGGACTATGGCCAGGCAGAAGGGATTAGTTTAATTTGGCACCATGTTCGGCACATCATTGCGGGCCAAAGGGCCCATTCCTGCACTGTACAGTTCTATATTCTATGCCAATGCTGAGCAACTACAAAAGTGGCAATAGCTCATTATCCAGGCTGTCAGCATTAAAGAATTACTGAATGGGTTTGTTCATTTTGGCCAGACAAGGATGAACTTAGTATATCAAGACTAGTTACCTTCAATGACAAATAAGTCCTGATGTCAAAAGCATTATGCAAGGATGTCATGTCCAGGTACATCACAAACAGATAATAGGAACTGCAGATGCTGGAGAATCTGAGATAACAAAGTGTGGAGCTGGATGAACACAGCAGGCCAAACAGCATCTTAAGAGCACAAAAGCTGATGTTTCAGACCTAGACCCAGGTTAGTAAGTAGGAGATGGGGGTGGGGCTTGAGGAGGGGATACAAAGAACAAAGAAACCTACAGCACAGGAACAGGCCCTTCGGCCCTCCAAGCCTGCACCGATCAAGATCCTCCGTCTAACCTGTCATCTATTTTCTAACGGTCTATGTCCATTTGCTCCCTGCCCATCCATGTACCTGTCCAAATATATCTTAAAAGACGCTAACGTGTCTGCGTCTACCACCTCTGCTGGCAACACGTTCCAGGCGCCCACCACCCTCTGTGTAAAGAACTTTCCACGCATATCTCCCTTAAACTTTGCTCCTCTCACTTTGAACTCATGACCCCTAATAATTGAGACTCGACTCTGGGAAAAAGCTTCTTGCTATCCACCCTGTCTATACCCCTCATGATTTTGTAGACCTCAATCAGGTCCCCCCTTAACCTTCGTCTTTCTAATGAAAATAATCCTAATCTATTCAACCTCTCTTCATAGCTAGCACCCTCCATACCAGACAACATCCTGGTGAACCTCCTCTGTGCCCTCTCCAAAACATCCACATCCTTTTGGTCATGTGGCGACCAGAACTGTACACAGTACTCCAAATGTGGCCGAACCAAAGTCCTATACAACTCCACATGACCTGCCAACTCTTGTACTCAATACCCCGCCCAATGAAGGAAAGCATGCCATATGCCACCTTGACCGCCCTATTGACCTGCGTTGTCACCTTCAGGGAACAATGGACCTGAACACCCAGATCTCTCTATTAATCAATTTTCCCTCGGACTTTTCCATTTACTGTATAGTTCGCCCTTGAATTTGACCTTCCAAAATGCATCACCTCGCATTTGCCCGGATTGAACTTTATCTGCCCAACTCTCCAGTCTATCTATATTCTGCTGTAATTTCTGACAGTCCCCTTCACTATCAGCTACTCCACCAATCTTAGTGTTATCAGCAAACTTGCTGATCAGACCACCTACACCTTCCTCCAGATCATTTACATATATCACAAACAACAGTGGTCCCGGCACAGATCCCTGTGGAGAGGTCTCCAATTTGAGAAACTCCCTTCTACCACTACCCTCTGTCTCCTGTTTCTCAGCCAGTTTTTTTATCCATCTAACCCACACACCCTGGACCCCATGTGATTTCACTTTCTCATTCAGCCTGCCATGGGGAATCTTATTAAACGCCTGACTGAAGTCCATGTATATGACATCTACAACCTTTCCCTCATCAATCAACTTTGTCATGTCCTCAAAGAATTCAATTAAGTTGGTAAGACATGACCTTCCCTGTACAAAACCATGTTGCCTTTTAACTGATAAGCCCATTTTCTTCCAAATGGGAATAGATCCTATCCCTCAGTATCTTCTCCAGTAGCTTCCCCACCACTGACGTCAGGCTCACCGGTCGATAATTACCTGAATTATCCTTGCTGCCCTTTTTAAACAAGGAGACAACATTAGCAAGTCTCCAGTCCTCAGGGACCTCATCCGTGTCTAAGGACACTGCAAAGATATGTTAGGGCCCCGGCTATTTCCTCTCTCGCCTCCCTCAGCAACCTGGGATAGATCCCATCCAGACCTGGGAACTTGTCCACCTTAATGTCTTTTAGGATACCTAACACTTCCTCCTTCCTTATGTCAACTTGACCTAGACTAAGCAAACATCTATCCCTAACCTCAACATCTGTCATGTCCCTCTCTTTGGTAAATACCGATGCAAAGTACTCGTTAAGAATGTCACCCACTTTCTCTGACTCAGCAAATAACTTTCCTTCTTTGTCCTTAAATGGGCCAATCCTTTCTCTAGTTACCCTCTTTTTCTTTATATATGAATAAAAGGCTTTGGGATTCCTTAACCATGTTTGCCAGCAATATCTCATGTCCTCTCTTAGCCCTCTTAATCCCTTTTTTCAGATTCGCTGTACATTCCAGACACACTTGCAAAGCTTCATTTGTCTTCAGTCGCCTTCATGTGTGCTTCCTTTCTTCTCTTGGCTAGTCTCACAATTTCACCTGTCATCCGTGGCTCCCTAATCTTGCCTTTTCTAGCCCTCATTTTCACAGGAAAATGTCTCTCCTGCATGCTAATCAACCTCTTCTTAAAAGCCTCCCACATATCAAATGTGGATTTACCTTCAAACAGTTTCTCCCAATCTACATTCCTCAGATCCTGCCGAATCTTGGTACAGTCGGCCTTCCCCCAGTTTAGTAGTCTTCCTTTTGGACCACTCCTATCCTTGTCCATGAGTATTGTAAAACTTACGGAATTGTGGTTGCTATTTCCAAAGTAGTCCCCTACTGTAATATCAACGTCCTGGCCGGGTTCATTCCCCAGCACCAGGTCCAGTATGGCCCTTTCCCGAGTTGGACTACATACATACTGCTCTAGAAAACCCTCCTGGACACACCTTACAAATTCTGCTGCGTCTTGACCCCTAACACTGAGTGAATCCCAGTCAATGTTGGGAAAATTAAAATCTCCCATCACCATCACCCTGTTTCTCCTACACCTTTCCATTATCTGTTTACATATTTGTACTTTTATCTCACGTTCGCTGTTGGGAGGCCTGTAGTACAGCCCCAGCATTGTTAATGCATCCTTCCTATTTCTGAGTTCTACCCATATTGCCTCACTGCTCGAGTCCTCCATGGGGCCCACCTTCAGTGCGGCTGTGATATCGTCTTTGACCATTACTGCAACTCCTCCACCCCTTTTACCTCCCTTTCTATCCCGCCTGAAGCATCAATATCCTGAGACAACTAGTTGCCAGTCATGCCCTTCCCTCAACCAAGTCTCAGTAATAGCAATAACATCATACCTCCAGGTACCGATCCAAGCCCTAAGCTCATCTGCCTTGTCTACTACACTTCTCGCATTAAAGCAAATGCACCTCAGACCACCTGTCCCTTTGTGTTCATCATCTGCTCCCCGACTACTATTCCCTTTAGTCACACTGACTCCATTATCTAGTTCTCTACAGGCTTTTTTTCTACCTCTTTTCTGTCCAATATTTGGCTCCCATTCCCCTGCCACATTAGTTTAAACCCTCCCCCACAGCATTAGCAAAAGCACCCCCAAGGACATTGGTTCCAGTCCGGTTCAGGTGTAGACCGTCCAATTTGTAATAGTCCCACCTTCACCAGAACCGGTTCCAATGTCCCAAAAATCTGAACCCCTCCCTCCTACACCATCTCTCAAGTCACGCATTCATCCTAGCTATTCTTTCATTTCTGCACTGACTAGCACGTGGCACCGGTAGCAATCCTGATATTACTACCTTTGAGGTCCTACTTTTTAACTTGGCTCCTAATGCCCTAAATTCTGCTTGTAGGACCTCATCCCGTTTTCTGCCTATATCATTGGTGCCTATTTGCACCACGACAACTGGCTGTTCGCCCTCCCCCTTCAGAATGTTCTGCAGCCGATTGGAGACATCCCTGACCCGTGGGGAAGCAACATACCATTCGGGAGTCCCATTTTCGACCGCAGAGCCGCCTATCTACTCCCTTTACAATTGAATCCCCAATGACTATTGCCCTTCCACCCTTTTTCCCACCCTTCTGTACAGCAGAGCCAGCCATGGTGCCGTGAACCTGGCTATTGCTGCCTTCCTCTGATGAGCCATCTCCCCCAACAGTATCCAAAACAGAATACCTGTTTTGGAGGGAGATGGCCGCAGGGGACACCTGCACTGCCTTCCTGCTCTTCCTCTGCCTTTTGGTCACCCATTCGCTATCTCTCTCAGCAATCCTAATCTGCGGTGTGACCAAATTGCTAAACATGGTATCCACGACCCCCTCAGCATCGCGTATGCTCCAAAGTGAGTCCATCCGCAACTCCAGAGCCGCCATGCGGTCTAACAAGAGCTGCAGCTGGACACACTTCCTGCATGTGAAGGAGCCGGGGACATCAGCCCTGTCCCTGAGCTCCTACATTGAGCAAGAGGAGCACAACACGGGTTTGAGATCTCCTGACATTATTAAACCTAACTTAGATAAATGAAAAAGGAACCAAAAGGTTTTTGGCAATCACACGATATATATATAAAGAAACGTGAAACAGAAAAAGCCTTACCTTATCTACACACCACAGAGTCTTTTTTTTTGGTTAGAGGAGGAGGGCGGGTGGGAGACACTACACGTGTCGTGTCTTGGGTTCAGCCGCTGCCCAAATAAATGAAGACCGCTCCTGCTCGAGGTAAGCTTTTTAAAGTGGTAAAAAAACAAACGTTACCTTCCCAGCAGCCTCCTGGTGCTCTCTCTGTCTGGCTCTCTCTCTCTCCTCGTGAAAATCAAGACCGTTCCCGCTCGAGGGTAGGTGAGAGGAAGAACAGGTTGGCGGGGGCGGGGATGAGCTGGGCTGGTTTTCGGATGCAATAGGGGAAGGGCAGATTTTGAAGGCAATCCAACCCCACCACCGAAGACATTTTTCCCTCCCCACCCTCGTCTGCTTTCCGGAGGGACCACTGTCTCCGTGACTCTCTTGTCCGCTCCACACTCCCCTCCAACCCCATCACACCTGGAACCTTCGCCTGCAACCGCAGGAAGTGCTACACCGGCCCCCATACCTCCTCCCTGACCCACATCCCAGGCCCCAAGAAGACTTTCCACATCAAGCAGATGTTCACCTGCACATCCGCCAACGTGGTATACTGCATCCGCTTAACCTGTTGTGGCCTCCTCTACATCAGGGAAACGAAGCGGAGGCTTGGGGAACACTTTGCAGAACACCTATGCTTGTTCGCAATAAACAACTGCACCCCCCAGTCGCAAACCATTTCAACTCCCCCTCCTATTCTTTAGATGACACGTCCATCATGGGTCTCCTGCAGTGCCACAATGATGCCACCCGTAGTTTGCAGGAACAGCAACTCCTATTCCGCTTGGAGACTCTGCAGCCCAATGGTATCAATGTGGATTTCACAAGCTTCAAAATATCACCCCCCCCGCCACAGCATCCGAAAACCAGCTCAGCTCGTCCCAGCCTGCCTAACCTGTTCTTCCTCTCACCTATCCCCTCCTCCCACCTCAAGCCCCACCCCCAACTCCTACCTACTAACCTCATCCTCACAAAACAATGCTTGCTACAGGCTCAAGAATCACATAGGAATACCCAGGAGTTTCTCCAGTGCCAGGTGGTAGAGGCCAAGGAGAATGAACAGAACACCCAGGAACTCTTGGCTCAAAGTACACGAAGGCACAGGGAGCTGGAGGGGAGGTTCAAGGACATGCAGGCAACATATAAGGTCAAGTGAGGATAGGGGAGCTGGAGGAAGCTCTATCCAAAGTAAGGGGATGGGTGTACCTGGTAGGCCCAGGAGGGTCCCCAGGGGATAGAGCAGCGGATGATTTCCCCCAGTGCAGCAGGGACTAGACCACCTCCTGAGCCACCGGTAGTGAGCCCGGGTCAGCAGGTGGGGTTCGGGCCGTCCAGGGAGGGACAGGGCCGGGGGGCGGTGGGGGATGGAGGTGGTCAGTGGAGTGCTCCCAGTCGGTGATAGCATCACCATGTGTGTCTCAACGTGAGGAGGTGGGTTCACCGAACATGGCGGGGGAATCCAGGGGCTGAAATTTTAGGGAGGGCAGCAGCCCCAAGTAGGGCAGATGTGCCCAGTCAGACAAAGAAAATATTGTCCTCCAGTTGGGCAGGCAGACAGGGGGCCGGTGGAAAGTGAAATAATTACTCCCCGTGGGATACACGCGTTCAGGGGAATGGTGGCCCACATCCCTAGGCTGGCTAGGTCAGGAGATCCCTCGTTAAATTTCATGGAGGTACAACAAGCAGCCGATATTAATGACTGACGAGGAAGAGAGGGTGAAGCTACTCCTGATGATGTTAGACTCCTATTTGTGTTAGGCAGTGACCTCCAGGGCAGGGGAAAGTCCTGCCACACTGGCAGCAGCCCAGACAGCGGTTCTGGAGACGCTAGGGTCAAATCAGGGTAGTCCCTTTGCTCGAGTTGGGAGACGAAGCAACAGGTCACAGAGTCCCCGGACATGTTTGCGGATAGACTATGGGAGTCTATGAGGGAGTGTGTGGTACTCGGCTAGACAGGCAAAATCTAGACAAGAGGACAGCCCCCTGCTGAAGACGCTGGTGGTGAATTGCCTTCCGCGAGTGAGGGCGAAGGAGGAGTATTGTTTCGATCCAATGGAACCAAACCTAAACGAGGCGGAGGTGATCGGAAAGCCCATGTTTGCGTATCATAACAGGGAGTGTAGTGAGCAGAAGCCATCCAGAGGAAAGGTGCGTGAGATTGCACCAGCACCCCCAAAGAGAAGGGAGTGGAGACAGGAAGGGAGCAGGGTACCCGAGAGGAGACCGGTGTGTTACCGGTGCGGAGAGCCCGGGCAGTATCGAAGGGAGTGTAGGCGCCCCAACACACCTGTCGGGGAGAAGGTCCCTGAGGTAACGACTACAGCCCCTGGGCAGGTAACCATGGCGACAGGCCAAAGTGCGCCTCCCCCAGCACACCTATGCCTGCCACCTACCTATGCCCGTTAGAGTATGGCCCATGTGGGAGACTCTGGGTCAGAATGGAGCTCCAGGATGTGGTCAGGAGTTACCTGCTGGACACAGGTGCTTCTAGTACCATTGTTCACACGGTCAATCCCCAAACACCCCCTGTATCCAGTCGCGCGCCCTCCTGTCTTGTCGGTTTTACGGAAAACGAGAAGACTGGGTTTTTCTTTGTTCCCCTGCCCACTAGGATAGGAGCACTCCAGGCGCAGTGGAAGTGCGTCCTGATGAGATGGGAGCAGGAGGGAAAGGGGATCCTAGGCGCCAACTTCATAGCGGCACATCAGGTCCTAAGCGGACCTGAGAAATCACTGTCTGTGGGGCATAGCAAGGGAAGGGGCTGAGAGGGAGGCGATGGTTATAGACCGGCTGCAGGAGAAGGGGGCTCTATGTATTGTGAAACCCAAGGAGGGGTAATGACATGGAGGCCCTGGTAAGGAACACCCTAGCTGAGTACCAGGAGTACGTTAAAAGTAATTTGGCCGCCTTTGTGACCCACAAGCATAATTGCGGGAGAATCCCGGGGGCAGAGGTGAGGATTGTTGGGGATTCCATGTCCGGACGTCAGAAACAGTACAATTTGCCCAGGGAAGCGGATGCTGATCTGGAAGTCACCCTGAGTTCATTAGTCAGGCAGGGGGTATTAAGACCGGCTCTGGCCGGTGCGAAAGCCAGATAACTCCTGGAGGGCGACAGTGGACTATAGGGTTTTCAATAAGAATATTCCAGCTTGCACCCCAAGGGTCGCAGCCGTGGCCGACTTATTGGGAGAAATCCCAGTGTCAGCATCCGTATTCACACTGCACGATATCTCGAACGGTTTCTGGTCTGTCCCAGTTCGGCAGGAGGACCAATACAAATTTGCATTTACTTTTAAAGGACAACAGTACACGTGGAGAGAGATAATGGGAACTGCAGATGCTGGAGAATCCAAGATAACAAAGTGTGGAGCTGGATGAACACAGCAGGCCCAGCAGCATCTTAGGAGCACAAAAGCTGACGTTTCGGGCCTAGACCCTTGGAGCTGTCTGCCACGGGGTTTCCATAACAGCCTCAGCATTTTCCACCAGTGTATGGCAGACTGTTTAAAAGATTTCAGTGAGCCACACAGGCTTGTACGGTACGTGGACAACGTCCTGTTGTTCACAGACAATAGTGAGGAACATGGCCCCCTACTGAGTGAGTCGTTACAACTCCTGTGCAAGAGCGGGTTGAAGGTAAAGTCTAAAAGGCACACATAGGGTGGAGGGAGGTCAGATTCCTGGAACTGACCCTGAGGGCTGGGGAGTGCAGCATTAGATGCGGCTAGGAGGCAGACAGTACCAGTGTCCCAGTGGACATGAGAGGGGTTAAATCCTTTCTAGGAATCACAGGCTACTGCCGTGATTTTATTGAGGACTGTGCGGCAACAGCGGCACCCTTCCTGAGGTTGTTGCACAAGGGAGTAGAATAGGAATGGGACGAAAAGTGCCAGGCTGCATTCGTGCGCCTGAAGCAGGACCTACAGAAGGCCCCAGCCTTGGGAGACATTGACCCGGAGGAGGAGTTTTTCCTGGAGGTAGCCGTGGGCAGTGATGGCCTGAGTGCACTGCTCCTCCAGGAGCGCCACGGCAAGTTAAGGCTGGTGGCGTACTCCGCTCAGGTCCTCACAGAGGTGGAGAAATCATACTCCAACTGTCAGTGACACCTGCTAACCACGTATTGGGCTGTAAAGAGAGCCCAGGCGTTCATCAGGATGCCTCCCATCACTCTCCTAACACACCATAGCCGGACCCAAATGCTGTTGGACGGTCGAATTAAGGACGGCACCATCAGCAGTGCAAGGATCACTCGCTGGACCCTGCTCCTCTCCCAAATGACCCTTTGGGTAAAGGGATTAACAGCTCACAGCCAACCCAGGTGAGCCCCATCACTGTTCGGTCGAGGGGGTCTGGGAGGTAGATTTTGGGTTCCGGTCAGGGCTGCACCCCACAGGCAGGGAGATTTACGTAGATGGGTCCAGCATGGTGTCAGAGGGCACCCACCAGGTTAACAGGTTGCGGATCTGGGACCCAGAGACAGACATCGCCCTGGTCCTGAAGTCCCCGTCGACCCTGAGCGCCCAGCAGGCAGAGTTAGCTGTGTTCATGCACGTGGTGACCCACCCCGAGCGTTTCCCCACTCCCTATACTAGTGTGTTCACTTGTAATTCGTGCACGGAGTACTTGGCCATCTGGTCCCGCCAAGGGTACACCACCTCAGATGGGAAGCCCCTGGCCACCAAGCCCATGTTAAAGAGGATTGTGGCAGCCATAGGAAAGGGCTGGGGTAGACACTTCCACAAAGTGAAGGCCCATTCCAAGACAGAGGCCGGGCCGAGGGGAACCAAAAGGCCGACCTTCTGGCTGGAGAGGGGTAGAGTGGGTTCCGTACGGGGAAGGACGGCTGGCAGCAGCTAGGGGACAGCCCCACGGGAGAGGGAACCAGGGAGTACCTTCGACCCCAGATCTGGCTGCAGTACAGGAGCAGGGTCCAGTCCTGAAAAATGCAGCTGCAGCGATCTGCAGGCCGGAAAGGATAGAGGGTCCCTGTGGAGACAAAGGTGTAGTAGCGAAGGGAGGCATGCTATTCAAAGGGGATAGGTGGATAGTGCCCTCCCTTCACAAAAGGGAATTCATGGCGGCAGCCCATGAGGGTCCCGGGGCAGGACACCCCAGACCAGAGACCACCTGGCAACGGGTGGAAAGGGTAGGATGGTGGCCTGGCCTCCTGGAGGACGTTCGCGATTTCTGTGCGAACTGTTTAGTATGTGCAGCGGAAGGTGGGGGGACCATGGCAGTCCGTCCAGGTTGATTATATTGGACCCCTTCCCAACAGTCCAGGGGGATACAAGTACTGCCTGGTACTTGTGGATGTGTTTTCAAAGTGGGTGGAAGCCTTCCCCTTTGAACAGCCACCGCTGTGGGTACAGCAAGGATCCTGGTCAGGGAGGTATTCTCCAGGTGGGGACTCCTGCAGTTTGTGGAGTCAGACCGGGGGGGGGGGGGCACTTCACGGGACAGGTGATGCAAGCTACGTCTAAGATGCTAGGCATCAGGGCCAAATGGCACGTAGCTTATAACCCCCAGTTCTCGGGCCCCATAGAACGGTTGAACCGCACCATCAAGGAGTGGTTGCGAAAGGAGACCGGCAGTTCTCTCAACCTGTGGTTGGAAGTCCTACCCCTCGTGTTAATGGGGATCTCAGCCAGTCAGTCTTGGAGTATAAGGTATTCCCCTCACGAGCTCTTGACTGGCCGAGTCATGAGGACCCGGCTACACGTCGTGGTCCTGGCCCTGACAGAGGGACAGCTCAAGGAAGTGAATAGAGACAGATTCATGAGCAGGTTGCTGGATCAGTTAAAACAGATCCACTGGCAGGCAGCCAACAACGTGGGAACCCAGCACCGCAGGAGCAAGCTGCTGCTGGAGCCCTGTACCCAACAGGAATAGGTTGTAGGGGACCAGGTAATGGTCCGGAACTTTGCCCGGCTAGGAGTTTTCGAGCCCCTGTATGCTGGACCCTACAGCATAGTGGACAAGGCCAGCCCAATGGTTTACGCGGTGTAGCTTCCCAGGAAGGTGAAGTGGCACCATTATTAATCAGTGCACGCTGTTTGATCCTGCCAGGACAGAAAAAGGGGAAGGGATGGACAGGCAGGCCCCGGTAGGAGTAGGGACTGTAGGGGAAGCCCCGAAGAGATGAGAGGGACAGGGATTGAGCCCAGCCTCAGCAGGGAGCGTAGGGGGATCCCATAGAACCCAGTGGAAGGGGAGGTGAGGGGCAATCAGGCCCCTCTGCAGGAGGAGTTCTTGGCCTTCGAGGACGGGTCAGAGAGATGAGCGGCCCCAGCAGAGTAGGGACAAGTTTTATATTGGCCACGTGGAGACGGGTGGCGCTGTAAATAGACAGAACATGTATATAGTTCAAATTTGAAGGGCCTCCTGTAAACCTTTAAGTTTCACTAGGACATATGTATGTGTGTAAGTGATGTAGTACCGTGTAAGACTGAATGATGGGCACTAGGAGCCCGTGAAGCCACAGCTGTGGGAGAAACCGCAGCCGGCAGTTTCAAGAGGCATCAATCACCTGGACAAGTGGTTGTGAATTTCAAAACCATGGCACGTGCCATTGATGGAAAGGCGCTCTTCTGCCTTAAAGCAGGGAGAGTGAATGAAATTCAGAAGGTGTTTTTTTTTGTTGTTCTCTTTTCAAGATGGGTCATCTGTTGGCATGGGTAATGGTGGCGGTGATCATCAAGATGGGTACAGCGCGTCGGGGAACCACGAAGGAGTCTCGAGTGTACGGGTGCTCTGGCGGTAGGACACCCCTCGCAACAACCAGGCAGGGGAATCCAATGGCCATCGGACAGTCCCGCTACTTCCATGAGGGTAGGTGGCTGGGGTCCAATTCAACCGGATTCTCTGACCACAAGAGTTTCACATACGGGGAAGCATCCATCCCCTGTGCGGAGGTGCAGGTGGACACCGACCGGGCTAGGGCGACCTAGGGCAGACAGGTGTGTCTGACCTGTGAGGGGGGACGTTCCGTTGGGGAAGTAGTGGTGGCTTAGGAAGCTGAGCCCAGACATGAGGGATCGATCCTCGGACTGGGAACGTTCGGATAACGACACTTAGCGGACCATCACAAAGTCACCGGGGAGGGTCACTATATGTTGGGACAGATGGTGGGACTATGATCAGGGACTGTACTTATGCTTATGGGAGTCTGCCAGGGTATACCCAGAAGGGGCATCGATCACGTTTGTGAGACGGGGGCAGGACCCCAGGAGCGGAATTAATTGGGACCGCAGTGGGACGGCATGTGTAACTCCCAGGACAGAGATAACAGTGAAGGCCATCGAACTGCTGGTTCAGGTGAAGAAGCCCCTGCCCGCAGCCCCACCAATTGACCCTCTCAATTGTCCAACCACCGCCAGGGGACCTGAGAATGGGTCAGTGCTCGTCCCCACAAAGAAGGTACTGGACCAAGGGGGTACATTATGCCGTGGCCTTGGTCGTGTTAAACCTAACCGAAGTACAATTACTGGCGTGGTGTCTCAGGGAAACGGAACTGTTATATCGAGCCTTGTTGAAGGATATGTTTTCAAAAGTTTCACAACTTGGACTTTGGGGATTTTGATGTAGAGGAGATGTATCGTTGACCGGGAGATTTTACTGTGGGCGCCAGTTGACAGAAGCGAAGGGTGGTAAATGATGGGTTCACTGTTTTTAGTACTGGAACATTGTTAGTCAATACTATGGATAATGTGGAGCTAGCCCTGCGGGTTAAAGGGGCAGCTTCGAAAAATATTGGGGGACGAAAATGCTGTGGTGGGGCCAGGCTTACATGAAGAGGTGGCAATGACTCTACATGTAAAGGAAATTATAACACAATTGGAACTACATGCCAAAACTATAAATGCTTTAATTCGGGAGGACCGGAACGCGTCCGATCAGTCTGCTCAAAACGAGGTGTGTGGGCTTTTTGGGGCTTGGTTGCTGGGGGAGGGGAGGACCAACTTGGAGGACCTGAGGCAAGGAAAGGTCCCCTCCTGGATAAGCAGCCGCACCTAGCAGCGCAACATCCTTATAACAGCACCTTGAGTCCTTGTCAGCTTCGTGTGGCCTCCGAGGCCTAACCAGTACCGGTAGACTGCGGAAAGCCCAACCATGCTATTATCGGGGTGGTTGTGAGAATCCCAGTCATGGGAATCTCGGCACGGCAAGCCCCTCCGTACTGACCTTCTGAGTTGCCGGAGCAGAGGAACACGCGTAATTCTGTGTCCCCAGCACATGGACGCCGAGGTGAGGCCTCAGTGTGGGTTTAGAACTGTTGAGGCAGAGCCTATCAATTGCACCATGCAAGTGATGGCCACGGGCCACATCCCTCCACAGGTGGCATATGCAGGGGGTGGGACATACTGTGTCACCACCAGTGCCCAGCGTTAACAACACGGACCACAGCAATGGTGTCCGATACCGCACAGCAGTTTCTGCTTTAAACTCAGGGCAAAAGTCCTTGTGGCACACCAGCAGATATTGCCCATCCCAGAACCTTCCTCGGTCCACCTCTCAGTATGGGAGAATATCATGGATTTACGAAAGTACATAACACATTTTGGTTATGATATTTCCCCCGTGCTGGAGCAACTCAAAGAGCTCCGGGCGGCGGTACAGTTATCACAGAGGCATTTCCTCTTCCTGGATCAGAAAACTCAGGACATCGCCAGAGAGATCTAGGACATAAAAGCTCCTCGATGGCGGGATTTGGAGGCGTGGGTGGTGATCCCGGCGTGAATGGGAATTGTCTCCCACTGCCTTGTAATTGTTCATGTTTTTAGTTTTGTATCTAATGGGCGGAAATTGTCAAGCCTGAAAGGCAAATGGCCGTTCAAGCTCGAGCAGATGGTGAATCGAGCCACCAGATGGGCCTGAAGTGAAATCCCTCTGTTGTAACTACTGTAACACTGCATTTTTTGTTCTTCCCAAAGTACTACATTGTTACTATATTCGTTATTGTATATATGTGTGTGTGGTGTCCCTGTGTTTTCTTAGGGACCGTTTAGAGTTAATATACGTACCTTTTAATCTTACCTGCACCCTGAGTACATAATCACTGACTTACTCGTTGTATTGATGTCTGGGTTTAGTTAGAGTAATTCAGAGAGGGATCTCCAGGGTACGGGGGCCTATGGGCCGGCTGCGGCAATGAAAGTCTTGGAAGTGGGAAGGATTGCTCCTCAACTTGAATTGTCGATCCGGTCCCAGCGAGTCTGGACGTGGCACCTGTAGCAGTTTCAGGGCAATCCCCAGTTTAAAAGGAAAGACTGTAAGAAAATGGCCTTTTGTGAAGAACTGGTCAACCTGGCATCTCTGCAGGCATCTGGGGACAGAGATCTTCAGAGGTATGAGACAACTCGACCAACAAACCGGCACCTGCCAGACATCGTATCAAGGGACAGGCATAGAAATGGTAATGAATCCGAAACTGTAAACAGTGGAGCCTATCTAGTTAATGCGATAAAGATTTACTGTAATCTGAAAACAGTTTGGGAGGATCCATGAAGTTATCAAGATTTCAGCTAAGTAAATTTGGGATGGTATCGACCCTTTTGTTTCCATGAATGATGAGATTAAACCAGCCCCAGCAATCACCGGAGATGCTTGTGAAATGGAATTACCTGAGGGATGGAGCCAGCTGGCCCTTTGGAATCTCATGGGTAAAAGGGGCTGCAGGGCCAGCTGTCGAGGCTGCTCCCCTTTTTCACTCCTTGCTTTGAGCTCACTGCTCCTCTGGACACCAACCCCTTGGGGCTGAAGACATTGACCCTGTCTGTGACCTCAGACTTCAGAAGTCCATAACAACATCCAAGGCAGAGAGGGAGCCCCACCGGACAAGCAACAAGTCCCTCCTGAGACCATAAGAACCCTTTTCAGGCCAGGGACACTTGAAATCTGGAGTAGTTGGTTAGGCATGGCGGGAGGGTGGTTATGTGATTCTTAAAGTATAAGTACCCTGTAAATTGTGTGAGGTTAAAGATTTATGTTGTGTCCACTCCAGTTTTCTTAAACTCTATACTATGATATAAATATAAGTTTTATCAAGGTATTGTGTGGGTTGGGCAAGTTAAATTTTCCTGTAATAAAGTTCACTGGTAATTTTGAACTCATTTGAGTCCATCTGTGCTCCTTCTGCACTGAGTTCACAGTAGATCCCAGACTATGATTCCAGTGTCAAGGACCAAAAGGCGATCCGGGGGATTGCTGGCCAGGATAAGAAGTTTGATTTCTCTTTTTCTCTCACGGGGGTACTGCCAGAGTGGGTAGGTACCAGGTGGCCGTTGTCCCACCAACAAGAGGGAATTGCCCAGGCATTGGTGGTGGTTGCGATTTACTGTGTGGAGATAAGTTCCAACTCACTGGTCAGGCTATAAACTGTGAGTTCGGCTCAGCGCTCTATCCAGCGGAGTTGCCCCAGTCCGGTATTCCAGGTCTTTGAAGTTTCAGAGCTGCTTCATCAATAACCTTCCCTCCAATATGAAGTCAGAAATGGGAGTGTGCAGTCATCAGCATACGGTGTTTGTCATCATTTACGTCTCCTCACATGCTGAAGCAGCCCATGCCCAAATGCAGCAAGACCTGGCTGATATCCAGGCTTAGGCTGACTAGTGGCTAGTAACGCTGCCTGGCACGTGTGAGGCATGAATGACAATCTCCAACAAGAAAGAATCTAACCATTTCCCCTTGACATTCAATGACATTACCGTCACTGAATTCTCCCACTGTCAACACGAATAATTCACCTGCTGACTTCCTGAAGTCTGCCCACCATCTACAATATGCAAGTCAGATGTGTGATAGCATACTTGCACTATCTGAATAAGTACAGCTCCAACACCATGCAAGAAAATTGACGCCATACAATATAAAGTAGCCCATTTGAATAGCACTGCATCTACAAACACTATTCTCATTAGCACTGCAGTAATTCACCAGGGCTCTTTTAAACAGCACCTTTCAAACCCATGACCACTGCCATCTAGAAGGACAGGAACAGCAGTTCCTCTCCCAAGCCACTCACCATTGTGATTTGGAAATAAATGATCGTTCCTTCAGTATCACTGGGTCAGAATTCTGGAACTTCCTTCCTAGCAGGCTATGGGTGTGCCTACTTCCTAAGGCCTGCCGTGATAAGAGAAGGCAGCTCACCACCTCCCTTACGGCTGGGTAATAAAAGAAAACACCATCCAAACATTTTTTCCCACATTTAAGAATTCTGCGTTCATGTATATAACTGTATTTACCCCAACTTTGCACAACACCTCCTTCCCACCCGCAAACCTACAAAGTTCTAGCCCACTGGAGGTTTCAGAATTCTTCCAGACCCCATTTTCTTTCATCTTGGAAGATTAATCAGTCTTTGTTTTAATGACTGTTGACTATAATTCTGGTAGTGGCCTTGCATATCCCACCTACTGTCACCGTCATGAAGATTCTCATTCGATTTATCCCAATCCATTATTGGTGGATCATTGTTTTACAATGTGGTTCCTCCATAGAGTTCCCTCAGCTGTTCTGACAATGTACAGTTGCTGCTGGTCTCCTGCATTGTGAACAACCGCACAACTCCGAGAATTGTTCCTCATCCGTACCCATTGTTCTTGGCCCAAATGTGGCAACCATTATGGTGACATCTATTATAGGGAATAGCCTACTGTTACAGGTAAAATTGCTCCTTCTTACAAGCATTCTTATTCTTCTGTGGACCTAACCATGGAGTCAGCCTCTTTAGATGTGTAGGTAGTTCTGTCAGTTTTATCCCCATCTGTAATTCTGATAGCGATGAGCTACACGAATGGGATGGAAATGTAAAGCTTAACAAGACTATATAAAAGGCAGCATCTTTCTTCAGAAGGGATTTGACCATCTAGACCCCATGCTTAGCTCCTCCATCTGAACTTGAGTATCTCAGCAAATTTGTTCCATGCTCAGATCCGGAACTGACTGCAAATGAATTGAGAGCAAACTATGCGTTACTGTCTGACAGAACTAAATCAGGAATGTTATATGTAGTCAATATTTCATGCAAGACCCTGACAACTCGTAGTGGCGGTATATAATATTTTTCACCTTAATCTGCCAAGAGAAATAGTCAACAGTAATAAGGTAAGACTTTCTAACAAGTAGATCTGTTCCCATTCATTCCATTGATCTGGTGGGGCAGGATATCAGTAGCTGTTGTTGTTTGGAACCATGAATAGCAGAGATTTTACAGTTAATTGTGAGGTCCTCAATCTCCTTTGAAATCCATAGCCACCACATTGACAACCAATCTCTGGGTCTGCACTTGGTGATCCCCATGTGTCACAGAAACTATGCCTGAATTCCATTTGGTTGGTTTTATCACCAGATAAATGACGCATCTTTTGGTAATTTATTCAAGTTTCTTTTGAACCTATTTAACAGAATGTTCTGAGGTAAGAAATTTTGGTTATGTAGAGGATTGTTTGGGACCGGTTTACTTAGAGACGAGAGGAGATTTGATTGAAGTTTTCAAAATTGTGAGAGTTCCGAGAGTAGACAGGGAAAAACTGTTCCTGTTCATGAAAAAATAAAGAACAAGATGGTGCAGGATTAAAGTGATTGCAAAGAAGGTAAATGCAATGTGAGGAAAGGAACAGTGAGTGGAACGCACTGCTGGCAGTGTGATGGAGGTGGGTTCAGTTGAGGCATTCATGAGGCTATAGTTGGTTACCTCCATTAGTTGGGCAGCTGGTTTGTGATACAGAGTGATGGCAACTGCCTTTGTTCAGTTTTTGCACTGGTTAAGGTTACCATGAAGGGCTGCCCTTCTCAACCTCTCCCCTCAGCTGAGACCTGGTGACCCTCAAGTTGGACCGCTGCCAGTCATCGTTTTCTGATGAGAGAGCAGCCCCATAGTCTCATAGGACTGTGGCAACTTTATAATCAGAATTGATCTCCCGAATCCTGTGTACAATTTAAGATATACTTTTCAAAGGAATATTGACTTCTGTGTTGTTCAACTTCTGTCATTTGGTGATGGTTGAGAGTGTAACATGCATTATTTTTCAATAGTGAGGTTACCAGATAATGAATTACATAAACTATTGCCCTTGTGTTGCGGAGCTACTGTAACATCCCTTTTAATCTTGAAAGTTATGTTGCCTGAGCCATGTCTATAGCCTGTAATGTCTGTTTCGATGTTTTTCAATCTGATGAGAACTGCTATTCGCCCCTGAATTAAGCTCAAAATCAATTAGATATCCATTGATATAAACAGGTTCTGTACAACTCGAGTTGATTGGATCACTGATTTCTTCCAGATATGCACAGAACATCTTTTTTGATGGTAATAGTTCAATTGCATCAACTTGATATGAGCGGGCATTTGACTTTTTGCTTCTCTGAAACTGCTTCCTGCTTTTGTAAGTCTATTGGGAATGACCTGTACTTTCATAGATGTTGGATTCTTTTGTCTTTGCTGGCCACTGCTGCTGGTTATGAGGTTTTTTGTTCCATAGTGATGTCACTGACTCTTGGTATCTACTTTTTGACCAGTTCTTTGTATTGGCTTGTCATGTGGTTCTTTAGAGCATTTAGACATTATAAAGTGGATAGGTTCTATTGTTTTCCTTTTATAAGGTTAATTTGTATATGTATTAGCCTAGTTTCTGCATATAGCACAATCTGAACAGTTTTCTCCAAAGACAAAACTTCCTTAGACTGTGATAAATCTGATAAAGACTCATCATTAATTCCTACAAAAATTGTCTCTTGTGAATTCTGATTTCAAAGTTCCAAACTCTCAGTTTTCCACTAATCTGTTGAAATTATCAACTAAATTATCTGTAGATTTTCCTGAATGCTAAACTCTTGTTAAATTTTGGTCTTTAAAGCATTTTATTTGTAATTGACAAAGGTTTCTTCAAAAGTACCTGACGTTTTACGTTTTAGCAATTTATAACATCACATAATGTTGGCCATGTTGTATGGAATATTGTGTTGTATTTCCTTTTGTTTATGATTTAGTACATAAGTTCGAAGTAATTCTGTATTCAAAGACATTTGAACAATAAACTTTTTATCTTCTTTTCAGGTATGAAAGAACACAAGCTACAACAACTCAGTTACCCATGCCCCTCTGGAATCTTCCTCCACTTCCCTTCCCACTGATTCCATCCTTTCCTCGAACCCAACCTGTCATTTATTTACCAGACCTTCTGACCGTCTGTTCTCTAATGCTGAATGATATGTACTCAGCAAAGGACTTGATTTTATCCCTCTACGGTCCCACCTAAATGAATTTTGGGCATAACATTATGTCAGACTCTTCTTTTGACACCTTCACCTCGATGTCTATTTCTTTGAACAGGAGTCTTTTGCCCATCCTACAGGCCCCTTCACCCGCCTTCCACACTCTTCCCCCACCTGGACCCCTTCTTCTGGTCTCCTACTTACACTTGGCCTGTTCATTGAGAGCTGTCGATGTTGACATGGGTTGCCCTAATTTCTCTGCTCCCTTCAACCATTCTAACCTATCACCACTGAACTTACTGCGCTCCATGATCTCAGAACTAACTTTGACTTTGTAATCAAACCTGCCAACAAAGATAGTGCTGTGGCAAACTGGTTTAAATCATGTTCACTTTAAAATAGTTAACATCCAAATTAATTAATTAGAATAGAGATGGACGAGCAAACAATGTGTTGCAGTTTGTGAGAGCTGGTGGACACTGAAGTGATCCATGCTGCTTACTGCTCAAAAAACGTTTGCTCAGAGTTGATGTGGTGGAGCCCACACAGCTGCAGATACTACAATAAGACAGAGGAGAGATACCTGGACACTGTTTCAGACAGCAGTCTTAAGTTAAATTACATCACATTTGCTCCGTGGTCAGGGACGTGGATTGTGACTGAGAGTTAGGCTGATATAGGGATCCAGAATTTAACTTTGGATGAGACTGAGCCCTTGTCCACTTGGTGCTAGGTCCTCACTCCTCGTATTGCTGAGGGTTTGAAAACTACACATGTTATGCCATTATTGAAAACATTTGTAAAGATAGGCCCAAAAATTGTAGTTTACCAGTTTAACTGGGGTTTCTTCAGCTCTTCCTTTCCTTGTCCCACCTCTCCAGTGCCTATATAACTTGGGCAAATGACACTGTGTTGATCTATGTAGATCACTGTAGTTCAATCTATGTTTAAAATAGAATAGTATTTGTTGCATCTGTTCCACAACATGCATTTGTCTGATAAGGTCTCAGTAGTTCCGTGTTTATAATAGCTTCCTTCCTCTTTAAGAAAATCAGATAAGGCAGATAAAGTTTGGAGATTTTTTTACACATGTAAAGTTAACCTAGAAATAATAATTGTCAATTTTATTTCAGCAGACAAAAACCCAGGTCTTTGATATGTCTCATATTTTCACAAATTGTTAGCTCGTTGGCATCTGCATTAAAATAGCCTACATAAGAATGCCCTGCAGACATGATTGATGATTGCCAGCTTTAATAGGCAACGGTTATTTTTATGTGGTTGTATTACATTATGAGTCAGATCAATCTGGGCTGCTTGTCATCTAACTATTATCCTAAAGGACATGAGTGACCCAGATTGGTTTTTACAACAATTGACAATGGTTACACAGATACCATTAGTCCAGTTTTAATTACAGATTTTTAAAATTCAAATTTTACCATTAGCGGTGATAGGTTCAAATCCTATGGCCCTGGGATAATAGCCTGGGTTTCCGAATTACTAGTCTAGCAACATTACCATTAAGCTAATGTCTCCCCTTATATATTTTAATCAACTTGTCCATGCATGACTGGGCAGGTGGGACAGAAACTCTAGCATCATATTAATAACTAACAGGATAATGCTGTACAGTTTTAATTACTTTTGTCAACGTTAATGACCAGTTTAATTTTGTCAACATTAGCGATTTGTTGAAATAAGTAATAAGTAAATGTAAGAGGAAATGCACATAGAATTTCCTAATCTGAAATTTCTGTATATTTGTTTGTATTCATTTCTTACTTGGTTAAGAAGTGATCATCCAAGAGGGGACTGTTACTAGCATAACATCTGTTCTATTCAGATCAGTGATTGTGTCTTATCCAACTATACTTGGCTGCTTTTCAATTTCTTCCATTACATCTAATTGAAATCAAATGACTGCAATCCTTCACACATAATAAGTGTTAACGACTCTTCAAGTTTGTTTTCACTGTGCCCTTTGTGACTTAGACCTTAACCTTTCGTCAGTGAGGTAGAATTGCCTTCAGTTGTTAATCTTTCACCATGTTAGTCATTCATATCCACATATTACTTTACTCAAATCAAAGTCTTCCTATAAAATATAATTGATTTCTTCTGGCAGCTATAGACGTATATGCCACAGAAAACTGTAAGCATGAATCAAATTTTCATTGCCTCCTTTTTGACCAACATTCTGACTTGATTTTAAGAATTGCATGTAAGCTCCAGCAGATTTTACGTTACATTTTCCTTCATAACTCTTGTACAAGCTCAAAGCTTTCGAAAGAGGTTTTGTAACTTTGATTAATCCAACCCTAACCCATTGACTGAATTACAGACATGATATTTAGAACCAGAAGAACCAATTTAATGAGATAATGGGAACTGCAGATGCTGGAGAATCCAAGAGAACAAAATGTGAGGCTGGATGAACACAGCAGGCCAAGCAGCATCTCAGGAGCACAAAAGCTGACGTTTCGGGCCTAGACACTTCATCAGAGAGGGGGATGGGGTGAGGGTTCTGGAATAAATAGGGAGAGAGGGGGAGGCGGACCGAAGATGGAGACAAAAGAAGATAGGTGGAGAGAGTATAGGTGGGGAGATAGGAAGGGGATAGGTCAGTCCGGGGAAGACGGACAGGTCAAGGAGGTGGGATGAGGTTAGTAGGCCATCTACCTACTAACCTCATCCCACCTCCTTGACCTGTCCGTCTTCCCCGGACTGACCTATCCCCTCCCTATCTCCCCACCTATACTCTCTCCACCTATCTTCTTTACTCTCCATCTTCGGTCCGCCTCCCCCTCTCTCCCTATTTATTCCAGAACCCTCACCCCATCCCCCTCTCTGATGAAGTGTCTAGGCCCGAAACGTCAGCTTTTGTGCTCCTGAGATGCTGCTTGGCCTGCTGTGTTCATCCAGCCTCACATTTTGTTGTCTTGAACCAATTTAATGATTCATTTGAGATGAACGATAAATGGATAGATTAGATAGCAATGTTAGATAGAGTAGATAAGATACTTGATTGGTAGAAGAATCAAAAATTATGGAGAAAGGACGTTAGGAATGTCATATCATCCATGATCCTATTGAATGGCAGAACAGACGAAAGGATCCTACTCCTGTTTGCATTTCTTATGGTCAGGAAAGGAGATTATAGACTAATAGCACAATATTCTCGAGCAGATTTGTAGCTTGGGTTGTGGATGCTATGGTTGGTTCGCTTGCTGAGCTGGGTCATTAGTTTGTAGACATTTCTGCAGGATCCTAAGACAAGCCAAACAGAGACAAGCACGGGAATTCCTAGAGGCCTGGCTCTCCACCATGAAGGCCGTCGTGGTGGAGAAACACAAAGAATTAAACCCTACATACACACCAGTATGCAAAGAAAAATCGGAAATGAGGTCATCAACCCCAACGGACCCCAGAGTTTAAATAGCCAGCAGGAAAATACAACAGCACTTCATCAGAGGCTGCACTGAGGATGTTACCCAGCAGGGCAATGAAACATCTGCAAACTAATGAACCAGCTTGGTAAGCGAACCAACCACAGTACTAATAGCACAAGCCAATCTTTGCCATTTATCTGTTATATTTTTTAAAGTCCATTTTGTGAAAATGCCAGATATCACTAAGACTTTGACATTAGCCTCAAAACTCAACAGGTAAAGAGTTGAGATAACAAAGTGTGGAGCTGGATGAACACAGCAGGCCAAGCAGCATCTTAGGAGCAGGAAAGCTGACATTTCGGGCCTAGACCGTTCATCAGAAATGGGGTCGAGGCCCAAAACATCAGCTTTCCTGCTCCTAAGATGCAGCTTGGCCTGCTGTGTTCATCCAGCTCCACACCTTGTTATCTCGGATTCTCCAGTATCTGCAGTTCCTATTATCTCAGGTAAAGAATTGACATTTTTTAAACAAGTTCAAGGAATGAGGAATTACAGTTACGCAACCAGACCATAGAATCTGGACTTTTCCTCCTTAAAGACCGTAAGACATATGAGTGGAAGTAAGGCCATTCGGCCCATCGAGTCCACTCCGCCATTTAATCATGGATGATGGGCATTTCAACTCCACTTATCCGCACTCTCCCTGTAGCCCTTAATTCCTTGCGAGATCAAGAATTTACCAATCTCTGCCTTGAATACATTTAACATCCCGGCTTCCACTGCACTCCATGGCAATGAATTCTACAGGCTCACCACTCTGGCTGAAGAAATGTCGTCTCATTTCAGTTTTAAATTTACCCCCTCTAATTCTAAGTCTGTGCCCATGGGTCCTGGTCTCCCCACCTAACGGAAACAACTTCCCAGCGTCCACCCCTTCTAAGCCATACATTATCTTGTAAGTTTCTATTAAATCTCCTCTCAACCTTCTAAACTGTAATGAATAAAATCCCAGGATCCTTAGCCGTTCATCGTACGTTAAACCTACCATTCCAGGGATCATCCATGTGAATCTCCGCTGGGCACGCTACAGGGCCAGTATGTCCTTCCTGAGGTATGGGGCCCAAAATTGGACATAGTATTCTAAATGGGGCCTAACTAGAGCTTTCTAAAGTCTCAGAAGCACATCTTCTTCCCTCTTGAGATAAACGACAACATTACATTTGCTTTCTTAATCATGGACTCTACCTGCAAGTTAACCTTTAGAGAATCCTGGACTAGCACTCCCAGATCCCTTTGTACTTCAGCTTTATGAATTTTCTCACCATTTATAAAATAGCCCATGCCTGAATTCTTTTTTCCAAAGTGCAAAACCTCCCATTTGCTCACATTGAATTTCATCAGCCATTTCCTGGACCACTCCACTAAACTGTCTAAATCTTTCTGCAGCCTCCCCACCTCCTCTGTACTACCTGCCTGTCCACCTATCTTCGAATCATCGGCAAACTTTGCCAGAATGCCCCCAGTCCCTTCATCCAGATCATTAATATATAAAGTGAACAGCTGCGGTCCCAACAGTGAACCCTGCGGGACACCACTTTTCGATGGTTGCCATTCCAAAAAAGAGCCTTTTATCCCAACTCTCTGCCTTCTGTCAGACAGCCAATCCTCAATCCATGCCATTAGCTCATTTCAAACAACATGGACCCTCACCTTACTCAGCAGCCTCCCGTGAGCCACCTTATCAAAGGCCTTTTGGAAGTCCAGATAGATAACATCCACTGTGTTTCCTTGATCTAACCTACTTGTTACCTCTTCAAAGAATTCTAACAGGTTTGTCAGGCATGACCTCCCCTTACTAAATCCATGCTGACTTGTTCTAATCCAACCCTGCACTTCCAAGAATTTAGAAATCTCATCCTTAACAATGGATTCTAGAATTTTACCAACAACCGAGGTTAGGCTAATCGGCCTACAATTTTCCATCTTCTGCCTTGATCCTTTCTTAAACAAGGGAGTTACAACAGCGATTTTCCAATCATCTGGGACTTTCCCTGACTCCAGTGACTTTTGAAAGATCACGACCAAAGCCTCTGCTATTTCCTCAGCCACCTCCCTCAGAAATGTCGGATGTAGCCCATCAGGGCCAAGAGATTTATCAATTTTTAGACCTTTTAGCTTTTCCAGCATTTTCTCTTTTGTAATGCCTACCATACTCAACTCTACCCCCTGACTCTCCTTAATTGTTGAGATACTACTCATGTCCTCCACTGTGAAGACTGACGCAAAGTACTTATTAAGTTCTTCAGCTATTTCCTTATCTCCCATCACTGGCCTTCCAGCATAAATTTGGAGCGGCACAATGTCTACTTTTGCCTCTCATTTGTTTCTTATGTATTGAAAGAAGCTTTTACTATCATTTCTAATATTACTAGCTAGCCGACCTTCATATTTGATCTTCTCCTTCCTTATTTCTCTCTTTGTTATCCTCTGTTTGTTTTTGTAGCCTTCCCAATCTTCTGATTTCCCAGTGCTCTTGGCCACTTTATAGGGTGTCTCTTTTCTTTGATACATTTCCTGATTTCCTTTGTCAGCCATGGCTGTCTATTCCCTCACCCTCCCTACCCCCCCAGATAATCTTTCTTTTCTTTGGGATGAACCGCTGTACTGCGTCCTCAATTACACCCAGAAACTCCTGCCATTGGTGCTCTACTGTCTTCCCTGCTCGGATCTGCTTCCAGTCGATTTTCGTCAGTTCCTCTCTCATGCCCCTGTCATTACCTTTATTCAACTGTAACACCATTACATCCGATTTTGCCTTCTCTCTTTCAAGCTACAATCATCATTAAAGCAAAGAAAGGGAAGGGGAGATTTGACAGGGGAGTTTAAAATCATGGTTAGAATAAATAAAAGGAAACTGCTTGCTATTATTGATAGACTATTGATATAGATATGACCAGAAGGCACAGAATGAGGGTGATTTGTTATAGAACCAGAGGGTAGTGTCCAGACCCAACCATCTTCAGCTTCATTTCTGATTTTACCTCCATCAGAATAACAGAAATAGGGATGTTTACCGATGATTACACAATATTCAGCACCACTCACGTCTCCTCAGATATTGAAGCAGTTCATGTTCAAGTGCAACATGTTTCGGACAGCATCCAGGCTTGCAGTGACAAATAGCAAGTAACATTTGCACCGCACAAATCCCCGGCAACAATAAGAGGCAAAATAACCACCGCTCCTTGACATTTCAATGGTGTTACCATCACTGAATTCACCAACTATCCTTGAGGCTACCAGAGACCAGAAACTTATCTGGACTGGCCACACAAACACAGTGAATACAAGAGCAGGTTACAGACTAGGAATACTACAGTAACTCTCTTCCTGACTCCCCAAAGCCTGTCTATCATCTACAAGGCACAAGTCAGGATTGTGATGGAATACGTGCCACAATGAGTGCAGCTCTAACAACATCGAGAAGCTTGACACCATCCAGGACAAAGCAGCCTGCTTACTTGGCGCCACAGCCACAAACATCCACTCCCTCCACCACTAACACTCAGTGGCAGCAACGTGTACCACCTACAAGTTGGACAGCAAAAATTTACCAAAGATATTTAGATAGCACCTTCCAAACCCATGACCACTTCCATTTAGAAGCACAAGGGGATCAGATACATGGGAACACCACAACCTGCAAGCTCCCTCCAAATCATCCACCATCCTGACTTGGAAATATATCACCATTCTTTCATTGTTGCTGGTTCAAATCCTGGGATTTCCTCCCTAACAGCATTGTGGGTCAACTTACAGAACATGGACTGCAGCTGTTCAAGAAGACAGCAACTAGAGATGGGCAATAATTGTTGGCCCAGACTGTGGTGCCCATGTGCCATGAGTCAATTTTTAAAAGTGCATTCAAATGTTCAGTTGGTGTAAAGTCACTACTGAGTTCTTCTTTCTTTTCTTTTCCTTTTTTGTTCTTTGGGTTTTGAAATGCTTTGCTTTCCCCCTGTAGGCTGGGAAGGAATGATAGAGTTAGTCAGCAGGAATTGGAGCAATGAAAGCCAGTTGTTAAATTTACAGCAAATGTTTTATTATCTGGCACCTATGGGACTAGGAACATGCTGATCGATCAAATATACCAGTGATCAAGAAGCCCCCATCATCAATGTAAAAACAGACACTAAGTAATAGAAACCTCATGCAGTGGTATCGCATCATGTTTTATTTACAACATAAATCACCTAAATAATAACGCAACTTTGCCTTAAATAAAACTTACCAGCAGAGCACCTTCTCACCTTCAATTGACTACTCTGATATCATGGAGATTGCGATAATACAGTAAACTTATGGTAATTGAGGTAAATAAATTTTGCATTTGTATTAAGAGCGCTGGTTCATAAGATGCTGATTAAAACAAAGTTTGTGTATGTGCAATAGTGAACGTCCTGTCTTGTGGGTGTTGGAATAGAGCTGTCTTCAAAGGCTCTTCTTCAGGAGAAACTGAGAAATGCTGGAGATTACAAATATTATTAAAACATAATAATGGCCCACAATGTTGTGCCAAACTTTTACCCTAAACCTAAGGTCTATCTAATGTCCACCCCTACCTTATACTGTCATCCTTATGCCTATCTAATAGCCGCTTAAATGCCCCTCATGAGGCCGACTCCACTATTCTCTCTGGCAATGCATTCCACGCCTTTACCACTCTCTGAAAAAGAACCTCCCTCTGATATCTCCCATTTATCTACCTCCTTTCGCTTTGAAACTATGCCCCCTTGTAATAGCTACTTCCACCCTAGGAAAAAAGAAATGTGAGATATTAGACCCAAATTTGCTGTAGACATAATAGGAACAAGAGTGGGCCATTCAGCCCTTCAAGCCTGTAGCCGTCGTATTCCTTAGTACCAGAGATAATGGGAACTGCAGATGCTGGAGATTCCAAGATAATAAAATGTGAGGCTGGATGAACACAGCAGGCCAAGCAGCATCTCAGGAGCACAAAAGCTGACGTTTCGGGCCTAGACCCTTCCTTAGTACCTTTGCTTAACAAAAATTTATTGAACTCGTTTAAAATTAGCAACTGATCAGCATGCCCTACTATTACCAACCTTTGTATTTCAAAGTGTTTCCTAACATCTCTCCTGAATGTCTGGCCCCAATTCTTGGACTAAGGCCTGTGGTTCTAGAATCCCCAACCAGTGGAAGTAGTTTATTCTTATCCACCCTGCCTTTTTTTCTGTTAACCTCTTGACCATCACCCTGAACCATCTAAGTTCTAAAGAAAACAGACCGGATTTGTATAATCTCTCATCATAACTTAACTCCCAAAGTCCAGTCATCATCCTTGTACTCCCTCTAAGGCCAGTTCCCTTCCTGAGGTATGGAACTCAGATCTATTTACGGCATTCCAAGTGGGTCTAACCAAGGTTTTATGTAACTATAGCATAACATCTGTGCCCTTATACTCCAGTCCTCTAGATACAAAGGTCAACGTTCTATTAGCTTTCTTGATTAGTTTCTGCACCTGTTTGGGACATTTTAAAGATCAACGCACCTGAACCACCAAGTCCGTTTGGACATCCACTGTATTTAACATCATACCATCTACAGAGTACCTTGATCTAGCCTTTTTCAGCCCAGAACGGCTAACCTCACACTTGTTTATGTTGAACTCTATCTTCCACAGTTCATTCACTTTGCGTAAAATTACAGGGGGATATTGATCGGTGACATTGTGGATAATAGTCTAAATTTATGTCATTGTGTAATGATGAATTATATGATGCTTGATGTAATATGTATACTACAACAGAGGTCAACGCACACATGCAGTTATAAGCAAAGATCCCAAGTCGCTGTCCAAGATGCATCAAGCTGCTGTGAGCTGAACAAAACTGACATTTCTGAGTGTGGCTCCCCATTTAAACAGCATATCAAACAGTATGCAGTTCCTGCCCTGATACAATACAGGCAAACTAAATTCGACACAGAAAGACAGGGTTTGACTATTTTAGTGATGTGATGGAGCTTAATTATTATAAACAACCTCTCTGACACTGAAAATCATCTTTACATTTGGAATCTCTTCTCTAGCTTGTCTTTATTGGAGACTTCTAAAACTGTTTTTCCCTATCCATCTCTTTTATTAATCTGCTCTTACCTTCTTTGTCTTTATTTTGCTCTGTCTGCTTCATTTGACATTGAGTTCAATACTCTCGAAGAGATTCCTGGTTCAGTTAAAATTTGCCATCAACAGCGCTTCTGCCTGATTTTTAAAAAGATTCCGTCACATGATGTGGAATTCACTGGTATTTATTGCTCATATCTAGCTGCCCAAAGCTTATTAAGAGTCAGCCACATTGTTGTGGATGTGGAGTCACAGATAATCCAGACCAAGGTGACAGATTTCCTTCTTTAAAGGACATAAGTGAACCAGATGGGTTTTACAACCCCCACCAGTGGATTTAGGGTCACCATTTGGCCAGATTTTTATCGAAATCAGATTCATCATTTTGCAATTCAAACCTGCGTCCCTAGACCATTGGCGTGCACTTCTATGTTGCTAGTCCAGTACCACAGCCTTCTATTAGTTTAAGATTTACAAAGTTGCTGGCCCGGCTTGCTAAAGTTGATCAATACCAATCTTGCCAGCAAGATCAGCTTCTGCAAAATTTTGTTTTTATTAACTCACTGGGTTTCAAGAAAACACAATTCCTTTCTTTTATTACGTTATTTGAATAAAAAAGATTGTCCCAGTTTATTTGCAGTGTCACAATCACTGCTACTGCATAGGGTGATAGTTCTGAAAGAGGTAGTAATCAAATCTCATTAGCTCCACCCATATATCACAGACATTTTTGTTATTGGAGACAAATGCCTCTTCTGTTTAGAGCTAACGTCCGTCAATGTCTATCACCCCCAGTGTCACAATCAGGGACTAGAATAGTCTTCTGGAACTCACAGAAAGTTGTATGCTTTAGGAGAAAGACTGAGAAATGGAAGCCAAATGCAAATGGGCATCTTCAAAACCTAGCAGACAAGAATTCGGTGACTACCTACCAGAATGTCACTGACAGCAAATCCAATATTTCTCAATAATAGTAAAGTAGAAAGGTCACCTTGTGTTTTGTCTCTGATTTCTCTGGCATTACTGATAGGGATAGAATGCCAAGCTGCCTGTCATGTGACATACTCATATGTTGGAATGCAGCTAAAGAAAGCAGTGATCCATTTCATTAGAATTCTGCTATTAATGGCTGTTGGGTAATATAGAATTGAATATTGCTAAAAATAGAGTGAGGTCAAACTTTTTCATCGTGTGCCTATCAGGACAAATGCACAGAGTGGGCCCTACTACTAGATGAACTAAACACTTGCCTAGGGTGACACAATTTGGGGGAAGGGCAAAAAATATGTACTTTAATGAGACTCATGTCGATGACGAAGATATGACTGACATTATTAGGAAGAAATACGTCTGACTAGAACAAGCAGGTGAAGAGAAGTCTTAGATGCTATACTCGAGAGATGTGCTTGGTAACCTGCAAGGTACAGGTGTAAATAAAGGAGTGTTACAGAACATCTGGCATTGAAAAACCTTTCTCAGAAGGAACAACCAAGCAGCCTCAGGGACCATCCCTGTACAGTTACCTACAGCCTGAAATACACCAGACAAATTTTTTTCATAATTTACTCATTCTCATTTGGGACATGGGTTGGCCAATATTTATTGCCCATCCCTAAATGCCACCCATAATTTAAATGTGCAGGTTACAGCATAAAACAAAAGTGAACCCAAAATACCTCTAGCTTTTTAAACAAAATCGGAAATGAAACCTGGCATTCTAATCAAATCAGTTCCTTAATTTGTCATCAATGGCCACAAGGTAAGAAACTGCAACACATCATGATGAAGCTCTGCCAGATAGTAATATAACATTCAATATAGTGCTGCTTACTCAAATTCAACCCTCCTTATACCAAATAAAAGACCATAAGGCCTCTGACTGGCTGGGATTTTGGCAGAGTCTGAAGGGATTTGAATTTAATTGAATTTTAATTGGATTTTAGAGATCTGACATGAGCAATAAATGCTCATTTGACTACAATGAGCCCAAGTAGAGTTTTTGATCATTTCCCTTCTGATTAGGTCTGATATTTCATTTTGTGTTTTATTGCAAGATTTATTGCATTATTGGTGTTAATGACTGCTATGGCATATGGTGATGGTTCTGAAAGAGTTGATATTCAACTCCCATTAGCTCCACCTACACATGCGTTAGCTCTACCCAAATGTCACACATTTTGTATCTGAGACAAGTGCCTTTTTTGTTTAGAGCCACCAGTGGTCTATCCTCCATCATTGATCATTAGACAGGACCCAGACATTGTTCTTATAATCTAGACAAAGGGAAATTAGTTGCAGTGAACGACCTCAAAAAATCTTTACCCTGTCTCACATCTCATCAGTTTTGGCAGATGCCAGGAGATAATGGGAGATAACACCAATCAATGTCCATCTCCGTCAAATCCAATTGGAGATTGATAATTCATCCTATCTCTGAGTAGCAATAAGCCTTGCCTCGCCTAGGCTAATCAGAATGTAATGGTGCAATTGACCATGTTGTGGGTTGTGGTTTGGAATGGGTTAATAATTAGCATCTTTCAATGATTTAGATGATGCACAAGTTGAAAGCGAAATTATCGTTCTGCCCAACCAGAAGCAGAAGATTGTTGCGATATTGGAGCAAGATCAAGGGCTGAAAGTCGATCCCACATCCTAATCTGAACCAGAAAGTAAGAGCCACAACATGCCTGTAAAATCACTACCCTGCTTTCTACGTATTAGTTTAAGTTACCTCACCAGCTTGTGCTCTATTTGTTAGAGTCTCATATTAACAAATATAGGGAATTGAGTTTGAACCTAACCCAAGAACTTACAGAATAGCAAGGCTACTTCAGTTTCTAGTCAATGGTAACCCACAGAAAGTTGATAATGGAGGATTCAGTGATAGTAATACAATTGAATATCAAGCAGGAATAGTTGGTTTTTCTCTGGTTGGAGATGGTCATTGCCTGGCACTTCTGTGGCATGAATGTTAGTTGCAACTTGTCCGCCCAAACCTCGACAGTCTTGTTGTACTTGAACATGAACTCTTTCAATATTTGAAGAGTCATGAATGGTGCTGAACATTGTTCAATCATCAGTGAGCATCCCCTATGTCTGATCTTATGATGGAGGGAAGGTCATTGATGAAGTAGCTGGAGATGCTTGGGCCTAAGACACCATCCTGAGGAACTCCTGCAGAGATGTCCTGAAGCTGAGGTGACTGACCTCAGCAGCTCAGCCATCTTCCTTTGTGCCAGGTGTGACTCTGAACAGTGGAGAGCTTTCCCCTTAATTCCCATTGGCTCTGGTTTTGCTAGGGCTCCTTGATGCCATACCTGGTTAACTGTGGCCTTGGTGTCAAGGACAATCTCTTTCATTTCACCCCTGGAGTTCAGCACTTGTGTTCATGTTCGGACTGCTTGATGACCTCTTCATCACTTTGCTAATGATCAAAAGTAGGCCAATTGGGTTTTAATTGGCCAGGTTAGATTAGTTCTGCTTTTTGTATTCACACCTAGGCAATTCTCCAATTTGCCATCTAGTTCCCAATGATGTCAGTGTAGTAGGACAATTTGGCTATGGGCATAGCAAGTTCTGGAGCACAAGTCTTCAGTACCATTGCCGGAATGTTGTCAGGGCCCATAGCTTTGCAGTGTCCAGTGCCCTCAGCTGTCTGTTCATATCACATGGAATAAATTTAGGGCGGCACGGTGGCTCAGTGGTTAGCACTGCAGCCTCACAGCACCAGGGACCCGGGTTCAATCCCAGCCTCGGGTAACTGTCTGTATGGAGTTTGCACATTCTCCCCGTGTCTGCGTGGGTTTCCTCTGGGTGCTCCGGTTTCTTCCCACAGTCCAAAGATGTGCAGGCTAGATGGATTGGCCGTGCTAAATTGTCCGTAGTGTTCAGGGGAGTGTGAGTTATAGGGGGATGGGTCTGAGTGGGATGCTCCAAGGGGCGGTGTGGACTTGTTGGGCCAAAGGGCCTGTTTCCACACTGTAGGGAATCTAATCTGATCAAATTAGTTATAAACGGGTATCTGTGATGCTGGTGCCCTCTAAGTAAGAAGTATCTATTGCTGTAAATAATAAAGAGTGCTTATTGTGCAATCATTTCAGCTCATCAACTATTTTAATGGATTTACAATGCTTAAAATGATAAATCCCAGTGCTGTGAACATCTTCATGCACTGATCCACCATACTTCCAGCAGTAATTTCTAAACTGGGGCACATGACCAGAATCCATCAGCCTTACTTTCTGAGATATTAAACTCCACATCACTTTCCATTTCCACACAAGACTAACTAGTATCACCAATAGTCATTCAAAGTACTCTGCCATCCCCACATTGAGGGGACAGTTTGTTTTCAGGAATGTGTTAATGTTACTGTAGCGACAATAGCAACATTGTAAATCTGAGGTGGTTTCCATCTCGAACAAGTGGACCCCTAACCACATCCAGGGTCTCACTGTAGTCCCCACAAAGGCAAGGTTTTTATCTGTAAATGGGGAGACTGGATGTGGAACTAAAAGTATCAATAGTATTTTTGTGTTAAAGTTTGCAAAGAGAAGCAGTCATCAGTATCATTTCCAGAGAAAAGGGAGATGATGGCCTAATGGTATTATCTCCAAACAATTAATTCAGAGACCCAGGTAATTTTCTGAGGTTTGATCCTTTCGGATCATACAGCATAGAAATAGGCCCTTCGACCCACCATGTCTCTGCCAACCAACAAACACCAAACTGCACTAATCCCATTTCCCTGCACTTGGTCCATAGCCTACTGTGCCCTGGGGCATTTTAAGTGCTCATTCAGATACTTCTTAAATGGTGTGAGAGTATCTGCCTCTACCACCCTCTCAGGCAGCACATTCCATATTTCTAACATGCTCTGGAGAAAGAAATCTTTCTCAGATTTCTAAATCACTTAATCCTCACCTTGTACTAGGGACCTCTGGTCTTAGACGTGTCTGCCATGGGGATAAGATTCTCACAATCTACTCTGTCTATCCCGTTCATAATTTTGTATACCTCAATCAGAGCCCCACTCCACCTCCTCTGCTCCAAGGGAAACATACACAGCCTATCCAGTCTATCCTCATAACTGAGATTTCACTCCAGGCAGCATCCTGGCGAAATTCCTCTGCACCCTCTCCAATGCAATCATGTCCTTCTGTGGAGACCAGAACTGCACATAATATTCCATCTGAGGTCTAAGCAATATTTTATCAAGTTGTAGCAAGACTTCCCTGCTCCAATATGCTACATCCTGGCTAATGACAGCAAGCAGCCTGTATGTCTTCTTCACAACCCTGTCCACCTGCTTTGACACTTTCAGATATCTACGGACTTGTACACCAAGGTTCTTTTGTTCCTCAGTATTCCCAAGGACCAGCCTGCCATATCGAACTTTGTCAAAGGCCTTACTGTAGTCCGTGTAAACTTCATCAATTGCAGTACCAGATCTCCCATGATCGAATGGTGGAACAGACTTAGTGGGTCAAATAGCCTAATTCTGCTTTTATGTCTTATGGGTTTATATTAATACAATTAATCACCTTGTGTAAATGCATAATTAAAATAGTTAGACAGGATCACCCTTTAACAAATCTGTTCTCATTATCCCTGATCAATCCCTGCCTTTCCAAATGTTGTATAATCCTGTCTCAGAATTTATTCCAATAATTTCCCTACCGCTGATGTGAGACTAACTGGTCTGTAATTATCTGATCTATCTCTGCTGTCCTTCTTGAACAAAGGAACCACATAAGCTCTCCTCCAATCATCTCGCAGTTCACCTGTGATCAGAGACGTATTAAATATCTCCATCAGGGCCACAGCAATCTCCACGTCTGCCTCCCATAGCTGAATATATTGCAAGATTTTACTGCAATAGAGTTCATCTTTTGGTCTTCTTCATGTTCCTCCTCCACTGCTCCTCCAGTCACTGCTTGATATTGGCCAAGTCTGTGAAATGGGCTCAAGGGTCTCTGTAATAGTCTCTGGGCTAGTTGCGGGCCTCCACTGGTGCCACTCCCGCAAGTGAGCAGGAGCCATAGGCCTGGGGATGGGTGTGTTCCAGACCTCCCGTTCCCCATCCAATGCTCCTCCAGACGCTACTGCCGGACATCGGAATCCTCCACTGTTCCTTTTGCCGATGCTTCTGCTCCTTCAGCATAAAAAACTTTTCTATCTCAGCCTTGAATACACTGAATGATCCAACCTCCAGGGCCACCTGCGATAAAGAATTCCACAGACTCACTCCCCTCTGTGAGAAGAAGATGAGAGGAATAAAAACTGTTTCCCTGCTCTGTCCAAGTCTCACATGATTTTAAGTACTTCTGCCCAAATCTTCTCCCACTTACAGATGATCAGATCAGCCATGGTCTAGTTAGCAGACTCAATGGGCTGAATGGCCTGTTTCTGCTCCTGCATCTTACTTTTTCTCCTTATGAAAAGGTTGAGCACCAGAAGGCAATTGTCAATAAGATCATGGGTAACAAAGTGTGGAACTGGATGAACACAGCAGGCCAAGCAGCATCTTAGGAACACAAAAGTTGACGTTTCGGGCCTAGACCCTTCATCAGAAAAGGGGGATGGGGAGAGGGTTCTGAAATAAATAGGAAGAGGAGGGAGGCAGACCAAAGATGGATAGAGGAGAAGATAGGTGGAGACGAGAGTATAGGTTGGGAAGTAGGAATAGGATAGGTCAGTCCGGGGAGAACGGACAGGTCAAGGGGTCAGGATGCGGTTAGTAGGTGGGAAATGGAGGTGCGGCTTGAGGTGGGAGGAGGGGATAGGTGAGAGGAAGAACAGGTTAGGGAGGAGGGGACGAGCTGGGCTGGTTTTGGGATGCAGTGGGGGGAGAGGAGATTTTGAAGCTGGTGAAGTCCACATTGACACCATTGGGCTGCAGGGTTCCCAAGCGGAATGTGAGTTGCTGTTCCTGCAGCCTATGGGTGGCATCATTGTGGCACTGCAGGAGGCCCATGATGGACATGTCATCTAAGGAATGGGAGGGGGAGTGGAAATGGTTCGCGACCGGGAGGTGCAGTTCTTTATTGCGATAGTGACTTGAAGGAGAACAGTTTGATGCAGCGCTGGCTCGGACCTAGAATGCACAAACTGAGATTGCAGTGAACGCACATTTAATTGAGGTTTCCAAAAGGGAATTGGCCAAGACTTTGAAAATAAAGCATTGCTGGGCTAGAGAGGAAAGAGGGGCTCGCTGGGTTGATCCTGCAAAGAGCCAGCATGGCCTTGAAAGTTAAACAAGTTTCCCACGGTAATGCAAGAACTAAGTGGACAAGGGGATGCAATAGCCTCATGGTATTATTGCTGGACTGTTAATCCAGAGACCCAGATAAGATTCTGGGGACCTGGGTTCGAATCCCTCAACAGCAAATGGTTGAATTTGAATTCAATTCCATTCAAATTAAGGATCTAATGATGACAATGAATTCATTGTTGGAAAAACCTATCTGGTTCACTAATGCCCTTTAGGGAAGGAAACTGCCATCCTTACCTGGTCTGGTCTGCATGTGACTCCAAACCCACAGCAATGTGGTTGACTCTGAACTGCCCTCTGGACAATTTGGGATGGGCAATAAATGCTGCCTGGCCAGTGACGCCCTCATCCTATTAATGAATAAAGGAAAAAGAAATAAATTTAATGACTGGCTGATCTATTCTAACCTTGTTGTTGTAAGATTGAATGTAGACCAGGAGAATGCACTGCTGTTCCCAATGTAATGCCATGGGATCTGTTACATAATCCAAAAACAAGTCACCTCTTTTTGTTCATTTACAGCATGAAGGCATCACTGCCTGGCCTAGCATTTGTTGCCCATCCCTAATTTCCCAGAGTCAACCACATTGCTGTGGGTCTGGAGTCACATGTAGGCTGGACTAGGGGTAAGGACGGCGGTTTCCTTCCACCAAGGACATTAGTGAACCAGATGGGTTTTCCCAACAATAAATTCATGGTTATCATTAGACTCTTAATTACAGATTTTTTTTATTGATTCAAATTCTACAATCTGCCATGATGGGATTTGAACCCAGGTCTCTGGAACCTTACCTGGGTCTCTGGATTAACAGCCCAGCAATAATTGCACTCGGCCATCACCTCCCCATTTTTTTAATTGTGTGCTTTTGACCTTAAACCTTGGAATGTGACTTTAAAACCACAACTGCCTGAATTCAGAGAAAGGCTACCACACACCAGCTTACACTGCTTCAAAGCAGATTTTTCCAGTATGTTGCTATGATCTATAGGAGGCCTACTTTACGATACTGACAGGCCTTTCGTAAAATCCAGAATTTTCTAACTTATTTCAGTTTTGAGTAGTCTTGTTTGTTTTTCTCATCTTTTATACTCCTCACAATATCTTCAACTGTCAAATGTCCTACTGCGAGACTATATTCCTTTTGTGAGTCAGCATCTTCAGGAGAGGAGGGAGACGAGGGGAGAACACATAAACACAGTAAATAAATAGCGACAGCATTCACACTGCGAGAGCCATTGGACATTCCTACTAGACAGATCCTCAATAATGGCTGGAGTTTGTCAGCATTGCTTCAGTGTCAAGTAGAGCAATATTTACAGCTGAATCGAGCTGAAACAGTGTAATTGTTGGCTAGCTGTACCTCTCGGGCTTAAATCAAAGTTGGCTCATTCCTTCAACAGTAAAAGTCTGACGAGAGCACTGAGCATTTAGCAAACTTACAGGTTTGTGAACATAACAGTGAGCTGTTTTATTCCTGCCCCCAAACGCTTTTAACTCACCATTAGAAAGAAATGGATACGTTGTATGGGCTGATGAGGGAGTGGGAGGGGAACGACTGCAAGGCAGTAAACTGATCAAAAGGGTTCAAACAAAACAATCTGCCATTTATAAGTGGCTCAGAATCCTAATTGCACAAACTTTCCTTATTCTTTACATCCTGCCTTACCACCCACGGCAGGAGGACCACTGGGGTAAATTTTGGAATGATCACATTGGCAGGGCAGAGGTGGATGAGGATGCCATATCCCATCATTACGTGGGGTGCCCCTGCCTCACCACAGTGTTCCTTCTGGGCTGTTTTCATTCAACAAAATTGGGGATCTCATAATGGCTACCCTCCAGTCAATGGCAGGTGGCCCAATAGGCCAATAAAAGGGCTCATTAAGGCCACTCTCCGCACACAAGCTGGAATTTGTTGGGGCATTGACTTTTGAATGAGATAAAGGAATTCCACAAAAACTGTGGCCAATTCTCCACTGTGCTAGGAAACAGGGCTCCTTTGTCAAATCACTGTTTATATTAACATAAAAATCTTGCCTAATGTTTAGTAGTCAACCGTGCATTCCATTTCGATGCGTATTTACTCAGACTTATTTATGTTGTGGGTCATTTGATTTTAGTGTTGAATAAATACAGGAAAGCAGAGTTTCATCTTTTAAATCAAATCTACAATCACTTATTCATTGCACGTGAATAATTGAATATGTTTTGCAATGCTAAAATAAATTGAGCAGAACTCCTACTTTTAATAAAGTAGATTTCATTACATCTGCTTGGTGTTCTTGTGAAATCAGATCTTTGATTTCATTCAAATACTTGAAGGGGGATAATTCTTGAATATTTTTAATGGTTGACTTGATCAAAGATTCCACCATTAACCTGAGACCATCCTCCTCACTGTCAGCAATACTCCCAATTTTTGTGTCACCTGCAAACTTACTAATAATACCTTCTACATTCGTATCCAAGGCATTAACGTATGTAACAAACAGCAACAGGAATTATGGGCCAGTATGCCCAACATCAGTGGTGTGGAAAATGCTAGAGTCAATTATTAAGGAAGTAATAACTGACCATGTGGGAAGTGGTGACAGAGTCACTCCTGGTCAGCATGGATTCACTGAAGGGAAATCATGCTTGACAAATCTTCTGGAAATTTTTTGAGGATGTGACAGTAGAGTAGACAAAGGTGAATCAGTAGATGTTGTGTATCTGGGCTTTCAATGGCTTTTGACAAGGTTCCACACAAGAGATTAGTAAGAAAAATTAAAGCTCCTGGTATCAAAGATATTGAGATGGATAGAGAGCTGGTTGGCAGACAGGAAGCAGAGAGTTGGAATAAACAGGTACTTTTCAGAGTGGCAGGCAGTGACGATTGGGATGTTCAGTGCTGGGACCCCAGCTGCTCACAACACACATTAATGATTTGGACAAACAAATCAGATGCAATGTCTCCAAATTTACAGATGACACTAAGCTGGATGGCAGTGTGCTTTTGTGCTCCTGAGATACTGCTTGGCCTGCTGTGTTCATCCAGCCTCACACTTTGTTATCTTGGGTGGCAGTGTGTGCTCTGAGGACAATGCTGGGAGGCTGCAGGGTGACTTGGACAGGCTGGATGAGAGGGCAAATACTTGACAAATGCAATATAATGTGGGTAAATGTGAGGTTATCCACTTTGGTGGCAAAAACAGGAAGGCAGATTATTATTTGAACAGTGGCAGTTTAGGAAAAGGTGAGGTGCAAAAAGACCTGGGTGTCATAGTGGAACAGTCGCTGAAGGTTGGCATGCTGGCGCAGCAGACAGTGAGGAACGCTAGTGGCATGCTGCCCTTCCTAGTGAGAGGATTTGAATAGCAGCGTAAAGATCTTTTGCTGCGGTTATACAGGGCATTGGTCATGCCACACCTTGAGTATTGGGTGCAGTTTTGGCCTCCTAGTCTGAGGAAGGACATTCCTGCTACTGAGAGAGCCCAGCAAAGGTTTACCAGACTGATTCCCAGGATGACAGGACTGACATGTGAGGAAAGACTGGATTGACTGGGCCTGTATTCCATGGAATTTTTAAAAAATGATGGGGGATCTCACAGAAACATATAAAATCCTGATGGAAATGGACAGGTTGATGCCAGAAGAATATTCCGGATGCTGGGGAAGTCCAGAACTTGGGGCCACAGCCTAAGATTAAGGGGTAAATCATTCAGGACTGAGATGAGGAAGAATTTCTTCACTCAGTGGGTTGTGAATCTGTGGAATTCTCTCCCACAGGAAGCTGATGGGGCCGGCTCATTAGATATATTCAAGAGGGAAGTGGGCATGACCCTTGCAGCTAAAGGGATCAAGGAGTAATGAGAGAAAGCGGGAATAGGATACTGAGATTGCATGACCAGCAATGATCATATTGAAGGATGGTACAGACTCAGAGGACCAAGTGGCCTGCTCCTGCGCCTATTTTCTAAATTTCTATTTTTCCATGTTTCCCTGGCACTGACATTAGACTAAGCGGTCTGTTATGACGTGGCCTGCCCCTGCTGCCCTTCTTGAGAGGAACTGTATTAGCTATCCTCCGGTGACCTGGCACTTCCCCTGTACCCAGCAATGTACCAGGCAGTTATGCACCTGGATAGAATGCTTTCTGTGGTGCATCGGTGAAAGTTGGTGAGGATCCTTATGGAAATGCTAAAGTTCCCGAGCATCCTGAGGAAGAAAGAGTGTTGTTGTTCCTTCTTGATTGTCATATCTGCGGGCGAGGTCCAGGACAGATTGTCTGTTATCATCACTCCCAGGAACTTAATGCTCTCAACCCTCTCCAACTCAGCTCCATTGATGTCGATGGGAGAATGTCCTCCTCCTTCCTGATGTCAATGATCAGTTCTTTTGTTTTGCCATTATTGAGAGATAAATTGTTATTGTTACACCACAACCTAAGCATTTATCTCCTTCCTGTATTCTGACTTTTCATTGTTTGATATCCAGCCTACAACAGTGGTGTCATCAGTGAACTTAGAGGTGGCGTTTGTACGAAATTCGGCCACACAATCAAAAGTTTACAGGGAGTACAGTAGAGGGCTGAGTACGCAGCATTGCTGGGCATCAGTGTTGAAGATTATCATGCAGGAGGTGCTGTTGTCTATCTTCACTGTTCACTTCTATGTTCTATTAGGACAGATGTCAGAGATAGTTTCTTTACTCAGAGAGTAGTAAGGGAATGGAAGGCTTTGCCTGCAATGGTAGTAGATTCACCAACTTTAGGTACATTTAAGTCGTCATTGGATAAGCATATGGACATACATGGAATAGTGTAGGTTAGATGGGCTTGAGATCGGTATGACAGGTCAGCACAACATCGAGGGCCGAAGGGCCTGTACTGTGCTATAAAGTTCTATGTTCTATGTTCACTGATTGCAGAGTGTGGGTCAAGAAGCTGAGGATCCAGTTGTAGATCCAGCCAAGACCTAGGTCTCAGAGTCTTGAGACTAGTTTGATTGGGATTATAAAGTTGAAAGTGGAGCTGTAGTGGATAAGTAGGAGTCTGATTTAGGTACCCCTATTATCCAAGTATTCCAGGGATGAGTGAAGGGCTTGAGAAATGGCATCTGCTGTGGACTTATTACGTCGGTCGGCAAATTGCAAGGGATCGAGGCAGGCTGGGAGACTGGATTTGATGTGGGCCATGATGAACCTCTTGAAGCACTTCATGATTATGGAGGTCAGAGCCACTGAGCGGTAGTCATTACGGAATGTTGCATGTGCTTTCTTAGGTACAGGGATGTTGGTGGTCTTCTTGAAGCAGGTGGGGACTTCAGATTTAGCAAGGAGAGGTTAAAGGTGTCAGTGAATACTTCTGCCAGCTGATCTGCACAGGGTCTAAGTGCACAGCAGGGATCTCCATCCAGGCCCGCTTCTTTCCTCGGGTTTACTCGCAGGAAAACCGATCTGATATCTGCAAGCGGTGTTGGAGGGAACACGTGTGCTCAGGGCTGTTGGGGCAGGTGACACTGTGCTGCTGGCATTCTGCTCAAACTGAGCATTGAAAGCATTGAACGCGTCCGGCAGGGATGTGTCGTTGTCCGCTATCTCGCACTGCTTTCCCTTTGCATCCGGTTTTGCTGTGCCGGCCTTGCCGCAGGCAGCAGATGTCTCTATGGTTGCTTTGGACCTCGAACTTAGTCTGGTACTTCACCTTGGCCTCTCTGATGGCTTTGCGGAGGTTGTATCTGGGTTTTCTGTATAGGCCTGGGTCATCCCACTTAAATACTGTACACCTGGTCTTCAGTAAGGGGTGGATTTCCAGGTTCATCCAAGGCCTCTAGTTGGGAGTTCACAGATTGACTTCTTTGGCACACAGTCCACTCCACACTTGCTAATGAAGTCCATGATGGTGGTGACATATTTGTCTAAGTTGTCTGCTGAATTCTTCAATATGGTTCAGTCCATTGAGCCCCAGCAGTCCTAGAGTAGCCCAGGCCTACTGTATTACTACCTGCACTGCTTACTGTCATGGGCCTTCTCATTTCAACTTCTGCTTGTAAGCAGGGAGGAGGATCTGATTTTCCAAATTGTGGACGGGGTATGGAGTAGTAGGCACCTTTAATGGTTGTGTAGCGGGTGCTCGAGGATTTTTCAGCCCCTAGTGGCGCAGGAGGCATGTTTGCGGTGCTTAGGCAGCACCTTCCTGAGGTTGGCCTAGTTGAAGTCACTAGCCATGATGAGTAAGGCCTCAAGGAATTTCATCTCCAGAGTGTTTGTGGCAGTGTAAATTTCATCTGGAGAATTCTTCCCACCAGCCGGGGACCGCTGTCAGGTTGGCAGATGAGAACTAACGCAGCAGGTAGCAGGAACGGTGTTTCGCTGTAAGATATTCTCGGTCTGGGAGCAGTGACTCACCATGGTCAACATGTCGGAGCACCACAAGATGTTGACCAGGAGACAGAACCCTCCTTCCCTTTGCCTCTCCAAGGAAGCTGTGCACTCCGTGTGATGTATGGAGAACCCCTCAGCTTGCAAGGCACAGTCAGGGGTAGCAGGAGTGAGCCATATCTCTGTAAAACAGCACACAGCGGCCTCTCAGTTCCCTCTGGAAAGTAAGTCTACATCTGTCTTCATCCATTTAGTTTTCAATAGCTTGGACATTTGCCAGGAGTGTGTTCTGGAGGGACAACTTGAGGTAAGAGGTAAGCTTCTTATTCTTAAAATGCTTAAAATGGGTTTTCTTTGATTCTGTCAGTCAAACATATTTCATGGCCCCTCTTTGCCTCCTAATTTTTTTTAAGCACATCCAAACACTCCCTTTACTCCTGAAATGTGCCGTACTCAATGTATATTTCTTTCTTTTTCTTTATCAAACTGTCAGTAACCCTTGACATCCAGGGTTCTCTAGACTTGCTGCCCCTGTCCCTCATTCTTACAAGAACACACAGCCCTGAATTCACACTGTGCTACTTTCAAAACACTCCCAGTTTCCAAACGTACACTTACCTGCAAGTAGCTGCTCCCAGTTTGTTTGCCAGACCTTGTCTAATGATATTGAAATTAGCCTTTCCCCGATTTAGACATTTAATGCACTTGTTCCTTTCAAGCATGAGTTTGCAACTTATAAAGTTATGGTCACTATTCCCAAAATGTTCACCCACTGAAACTTCAACCACTTGACCAGCTTCATTCCTTAGGCTTGGGTCGAGCACTGCCCCATCTTGGGTAGGATTATCTACAACACTGGCACAAAAGGCTCTTCTTGATACACTTAAATCCCCAAACCTTTCACACTAAGGTAATCCCAGTTAACGTTAGCAAAATTGAAATCCCCTCCAACTATAATCCTGTGTCTCTCACATGTTTCTGTGATTTGCCTGCATACCTGCTCCTCTATCGCCCTCTGTCTGCTGGGAGACCTGTAGTATAATCACAACAAAGTTGTCGCCCCTATTTTGTTCCTACCCAGAGGCCTCATTTGAAGACCCTTCAAGGACATCCTTCCTCATTACTGCAATGATGGTTTCCTTTGTCAGTACTGCATTTCCCTCACCTCTCGTACGTATCCCCCATCCTGCCCGAAGCTTCAACATCTTGGGGGTTGAGCTGCCAGTCCTACATTTCTTTCAACCAGGCCTGAGCGATTGCAAAAATATCATACTTCCATGTGCTGACCAAAACTCATAAATTAACCCACTTTACTGGTTCAGCTCTTTTCATTAAAATAGATACAATTTAACTTTCCTGACCTCCCACAGGCCATATCCTGCCCATGTTTACTCCACCTATTGGATTGCCCTGGTATTCCTTTAATATCAATTAGAACTTGATCCTGACTTTACTCCATGCCCCATCCCCTGCCAGATCAGTTCAGAACCTTCCCAACAGCATGAGCAAACCTTCCAGCAAGGATATTGAACCCATTCTGGTTCAGGTGCAATCCATCCAGCTTGTACTGGTCCACCCATCCAGAAATTGTCACAATGATCCAAAAATCTAAAGCATGTTTTACTGAGTTTCTGACAGAGCCAAGAATATGCTTTTTCAACATTGTGCATTGCACAGAGTTTAGAAATGATTAATAGGAACGGTTCCAGGAATGAAAATGTTCAGCGATGAGGATAGTTCGGAGGAGTTGGGATTGTTCTCCCTTGGAGAGAAGGGGTTTGATTGGGTTTTTGAGCAAGGTTTTTCACAATCATAAGCAGGCTAAACAGGATGGATAGGGAGAAGCTGTTCCCACTTGTAAAAGGGAAAAGAATGAGAGGACGTGGATTTAAAGTGATGTGCAAATGAAGCAAAGGTGGTAATGTGAAACAAACATTTTCAGACAGCAAATAGTTATGGTTTGGTGTACACTGCCTGGGAATGTGGTGGGGGCAGGTTCCACAGAGGCTTTCAAGAGGGACACTGGGTGATTATTTGGATAGAAATGGTGTGCCGGGATAGGGGGAAAAGACAGGAGACAGGCAGTAGATCATGGGAAGTGTGCCGGCAAGGTGGGCTGAATGGCCTCTTTCTGTACCTTAACGATTCTGTGATTCTGTGTGTAGTGATTGGAACTGGGTGGACCTCATTGGCTATGAGGTTGTTGATTGGGGTTGTTAACCTGGACCAATCAGGAAAGCTCTGGCTGACCAATATAACCAGGAGATATTTGGGGTGCTCTATATTAATGTCTCGGTTTCTCTGATGAGCTTTGATGTACAGTGACTGTTGCCAAGTGCTGTAACTTCATATGGAC